>NC_141034.1:11005000-11161250 GCF_052040795.2 Danio rerio
TTAATGACTGCATGTTGTAGAAGGCAGAACTGAAGCAGAGAGGATTGTTTATAAGATAGTTGAGGGAGACTCTGACTTAGAGTCTCTGACAATAAGAGAATTAGAGACAGTTAGACAATGACAATCAGTTTTTAATCGCTTGTTTTGTTTTATATTAGCATCAATTCTTTTTTTGAGTTCGGCTCTCTTTCAGACTTAACTGTTTCAGGAATTTCTTCACAAAAGGAAAAAAAAGGCTTTTGTTTAGCTTTTGTTACATTAATATTGGATTAATATCCCTTTACAGCCATATCCTGTACAGTTTTGTTGTCTGAGTCATTTCGAACTAAAATGGTCCTGCGGTCCACTACAGTGGACATGCTGTAAAATAAAAAATAAAAACAAAAAGTAAATGTAAAAACTCTAAATTGTAGAATTTTTGTTTAACCCAAAGGATCTAGGAATTCACAGAAAAAAAGAAAAAAAAAGATTTAAAAAAATTATTTGGGTCTCAAGGGGGATATGGTTTGTTTGTTTGTTTGTTTGCTTTATTTATAGAGCACATTTAAAAACAACAGATGTTGACCAAAGTGCTTTACAAAACGACCAGCATACAAAATCTATACCTATATATAAAAAATTTGCAAAATATATAAAACAGATTAAAATTAATTACAATCAAAGGCAAGAGACAGAAGGTGATTTTTTAGATGAGACTTAAAAGCACCAAGTGAAGAACATGACCGGATCTGTAAAGGCAGACCATTCCAGACCAGACCATTAAAAATGTATTATGACTCCTCAAATCACATGTTCTGAACTGTGGTTCCTGGTTAACCATAATACCGACTCAACATTGAACATCATGTGACGTGACTACTGCAGATGCACACAGTGGATTATCAATGCTTGAATTATAAATTGTGCAGCCCAAGTAAATGTAGAAAGAGCAGAGACAAACAATATATTGCGGAATACACTGGCTATGCAGTTAAACTCATCAAATAAAAATGCAATATTGTTTTTATGACTTTATTTTAAGAACTGCACAATAGACTGTGCAATAAATTGTTAGTGATGCTAAAAGGAACAGTATTCCAAAAAATATGAAATTCTGAAAACTGACTTTTAGAGTCTATGACTTATTTACTTCTAAAAACAACAGCATCAATAATTAATTTATAATTACAATCATAAACAAACGTAAAATACAAATACTAGCTTTATAAAAGTAAGCTAATTCCCTAATATTTCATAGACCTATTGTAACGTAAATAAAATTTAGAGTCAATCGATTTGGGAAACCTTGACACATGCATTTATTCGTGAATACAGATGCTTCTGTTTCCAATCTGATCTTTTAGCCAGAATAAATACATTCTTCATGTCTTGTAATTCGTTACAAACGAAGCACAGCTTTTTCACTACACGACTTTAGGGGTTTCTATGTGGTGGGTTTAAGATTACAGATCAGTCTGTCATGTCTTTCAAATCACTACTAACGTTAAGAAATGAAACTCACCTCTGAGTATCTGCGTGAAAGTCTCTCTGTTCACATTTTTCAAATGTTTATATAGCATGTCCACCTCAGCAGGCACTCTGCCTCCAAATAAACTGACAGTATCACTCATCTTTACACTAGCACCAGACATCTTTATTTACTGTCTTCCTGCTTCTGCTTCTTCTGTGGTGTATAACCGCAGTTGTCATCCAAAATGGTTCGTTACCGCCATCTGCTGTCCTATTAGCACCGCTTCTTCCTTTCCAGATAGCTGAGATTACTATTAGAATAATCTATCAATTAAAAAAAAATCACCTTTAAATGTAATAAGAACAGAGCTTTAAAAAAGTTTGACAAAGTTTCATAATTACTTGAAAGATAATTTTGACCAGCACAATTTAGCCTATTTTGGCTATAGCAACATTGGGTCAGACACAGTTTTAACTGCAGATACAAATGCTCTATTCTTCACTTGTTAGCACATATATAATACACTTAATGATTGTATTTTCATACTTTGTTAATAATTATTTTTTTCATTACTAAATTAAGGATTGCATCATTTACAAAACAGTTATGTTAGAGAAGTTTTTAAAGATTTTTCAGAATGTTTAAGTAAATGATTAATAAACTAATTAAATTACCATTTTTAAATCTTATTATTCAGGCATATATGAATAGTTAATTTGTATGTTAATAAATGCTTTATTAAGTCAACTTCATCCAGTTTTGTGACCTAATCTAAAGTGAGGACTATTTATGCATTATAAATCCTTAAGTGGCAATTAAAGGCTCAATAATATTCTAAACAGGAAAAAATGACTTTATTAATTATATTTATTTGAAGATACACAAATCAAACTGTATCAAATTAAAAATAAATCTTTGCAATCTTAACTAAACTAAAATTATTGTACCGTTTAAACATCACTAAATTACTTTAAAATGTTGTATCTTAATATTTTGTTCAATTATTATATTGCTGTTTTTTTAATTCTATGTTATATTTTGACACTCCTGTTTTTACAATGTTTAAAATTTACAGTAATTTTACTTTTTAGATTGCAAAGACTTGTTTATTTGATATTGGATTTATAAAGCATAATTAGTTCTTTAGATTAGGTCACAAAAGTGGATGAAGTTGAGTTAATAAAGTATTTTTTAACATACAAAGTAACTGTTAATATGCCTAATCAATAGGATATATAAATGTTGATTTTAATAGTTTATTAATTATTTACCAACTCATTATCTTAAAAAAATGCACACACTCTTAAATACAAATGATCTGTAAAACATTAATCAGTAACAATGAAAGAACAATTATTAGGCACATTTCAACATTTCAGTGGTATTCAGCGATGTTGAAACAGAACTTTTTAGAGATTACACAGACTAATTTAATATATGCTTGAAAAATAAGACGTAAATGTATGCAAAATGGAATATAAACATACAAAAGTTAGTCAAATTGAGAGTCAAAGTGGCTATTATCTATATATTTGAAAGATACCATTACAGGTACCTAAATCCTTTTAATATATATTATTACTGTTATAATCTACGTGCTTCATGAAAATCGCACACTTGACCTTTACAATAATTTAATATGCGCGGTGACGTTGCTGTGGTTACCATAATCCGTGGCATTCTAAAAACATATGTGTGTCCGATGACGAAGAGAAACTTCATTAAGTGTCTGACCATCGCTGGACATTGGCGGTATGTAAAAAATTTTTCTAAAAGTATAATTTTAGGTTATTATATATGGATGTTTTAGCATGCTTTTGCGGAAGGAGGTCAAAAATTTTAGTATTTTTATTGGTCATATTGTTTTAGATTATCATTATTTTAGTGTTGCTGGTCAAAACTGACCGGTCTGTTTTAACTGATCTAATATTCATTCATTCATTTTCTTGTCAGCTTAGTCCCTTTATTAATCCGGGGTCGCCACAGCGGAATGAACCGCCAACTTATCCAGCATGTTTTTACGCAGCGGATGCCCTTCCAGTCGCAACCCATGTCTGGGAATCATCCACACACACACATTCACACACACTCATACACTACGGACAATTTAGCCTACCCAATTCACCTGTACTGCATGTCTTTGGACTGTGGGGGAAACCGGAGCACCCGGAGGAAACCAACGCAAAGGCAGGGAGAACATGCAAACTCCACACAGAAATGCCAACTGAGCCGAGGTTCGAACCAGCGACCCAGCAATCTTTATTGCTGTGAGGCGACAGCACTACCTACTTCGCCACTGCCTTGCCCTATTTTAAAAGTTTTTCCACATAATTTTTCGGTAAGACCAACGCAATCGAATGGCAATTCGTATCTTTTTGTTTTAGTGGCTAATTTGTATGAATTCTTACAAGCTAATTCGTACAATTTAGTATGATTTGCTCATCACCCAACGACGGTTGGGGTTAGGGGTGGGGTTGGGTGCCTCGCCTCCTTTTTAAAATCGAACATTTTCGTACGACTGAACTCGTACAAATTTGTATGAACTAGCCACTAAACTGACAAAATGTAAAAACGTAAAATACGTTTCCTCGTGAGATCAGGCTGGTTAGACGGTAGCTTATAATGTTGCTGAAAGTTGGTTGGAATTGAAGATTGCTATATTATCAATTTTAGGATTTTGAATTTGTATTCCGTACTAGTTTGTGTATTGTTACCTTTAGCTTGAAAAAAAAAATAACTGCAGTTAACTGAAGTAAAACTGCAGTACAACAATGTTAACTACAGTTAAATTAAGTACAGTTGCAAAATTGCAATACAATGAAGTATAAACACAGTTCAAATACAGCACAATAAAGTTCAACAGCATGTTGCAGTAAACTGAAGTAAAAATGAGTAAACTCTTTCTTTACTGCTGTTGTCTAATTTGTCAATGGTGTGGTAAGAACTGTACTGCACTTGTGTCCCAAGGGGTTTGTTCTTTAACATTTTTTATTCCAAGAATATTTTTTTTTTTTTTTTTCAGGGATGTTTTTTGGATCCAAGTAATTTTCTAGTTCGAATTTAAAGAGTTTATTTGCAAATAAATAATAAAAAATAACTGTAGTGAACTGAACAGTACAACAGTAGCCTATATTATACAACTGTGTCAAAATTCAATACAACTGCAAAATTGCAGTATAATGAGGTATAAACACAGATCAACTAATGCAATAAAGTTCAACAGCGGTAAAACTTGCAGTAAAACTGAAGTAACATTGAATTCTCTGACTGAGAGGGGCAATATAGTGATATGTGTTACAATTTGTTGCACTTATACGTAGTAAAAGTGCACTTTAGTTTTGTTATGTAGCCTATTGCAGATGTAGATAATTGGAGATGTATTTCTAAAGTTAGTTCTACATCTGAAAAGCGCCATACAATATATTATGGTAGCACTTCAGCAATAAAACTGAAGTACTAAAGCCTCATTTGGAAACTTTTTCCACCGACCAGGAAAAGTTGTTCGGCAGCTGTGTTGTAGAAGTACTTCAGTTGTATTGCAATAGCGGTATGGCAGTTGTACTGCAGTAGTACTTCAGTTGTATTGCAGTAGCAGTACTGCATTGTAGTAGTTGTAGTACTTTAGTACCATTGCATTAAATGTACTGCAATATAGTAGTTGTAGTGCATCAATACAATTGCAGTAATTGTACTGCATTATAGTAGTATTATCAATTCCATACTATTGCAATAGTTACTGCAGTTGTACTATAGTAGTACTTCAGTTGTATTGCAGTAGATGTATTGTAATAATAATTTAATTGAATTGCAGTAGTTGTACTTTAGTAGTACTTCAGTTGTATTGCATTAGGTGTATTGTAATAGTAATTCAATTGATAGTAGTATTAATAGTAATACTGCAATATACTTAATGCAGTTTTTTCATGTCCAAAAGTTAACTAAAGCTGCAGTATTCCTTTAAAAACTGCAGTATTCTTTAAAAAAAAACTGCAGTTTTGTTTAAAAAAAAAACTGAAGTAATTTTCTTTAAGGGATCTTTAGTAGTCTATTCATTCAGTAGAATGCCATTTGTTGTAACCCAGGCTCCTTCTAAAAACGTAGTCCCGTGGACATTTCTGCAGACCGCAAAATACGTCCCGGGAGGTACCAATTTTTGCAGTTTTTGTTTTCGCTATTCCGCGAGAGGCCGCTGTGTCCGCTTTTTTGCATCTCAAATGTCTCTCGAGAGATATGTATATATATATATATACCAACAGGTGTCACTGTTGTCAAACTTTATATATTAATAACAGATTCCACTTTCCTCCAACTTCTCAGGTGTCTTTTTAAAAAGTACAAAGTATTTTTTTAGTATTTAAAATACACCAATAAAAACCTGTTAATAAGATAATAAAGATTTGATTGGAAACTGCTATTCGGCATCTTTATCTATGCTCAATCTTGTATACTTTAAGGATGAATTGACACATGTGTACTGATGAACAAATAAACAAAGTGGTACTTTAAAAACAACATTTTCTGAAATACATACATTTAACTTAGCATGACTTAAGGAAAATGAACACTACCCACTCAAAGCTGAAAATGTGGCCACATATCTGATTTAACTTTAGTCCATATACCTTTCTAATAATCAGTAACATTATTATCTTTAGCATGAATCTTGCCATGTTTAGACATGTTACATCAGACTGGAAGGACTGTCATTTTTGTTGTTGTTAATTTTCTGTTGGACAAGAACAACAGCAACAAAAAGAATAATATTCTTGAAAACATAAAAAAAAACAAATTAAAAAAATAGACACGTATAGCAAACATTTTTGGCTTTGTTGTTGAGATTTTTATACTGTATTTGTCATTCATTTTGTATTCCTCCACCCTAAAACGCTGCTGTTAAAGAAAACTGAACAAGATGACGTAATACTGTACATTACATCTTAAAGGCCATAATTTCTCCTAATGGCCATTAAAAGTGCTTGAAGAAGGACATGACCACATCTGTTTTACTCATTTCCTCTGGTTTCATTTACTCTGATTAATAATTCTGGGTGGGTTCAGTTAATGACAGCTAATAGTTCTTCCCATCACCAGCATCCTTAACATTGCATTTACAAAACCCAGTCTTAATGTTATGTATTTTTCCAATAATGTGCACTTTCTGCACATTATAAGAACTCTGACAGATCAGTCATCACTTAGTAAATGTCAGAGATGTTTGCAATTAAGATTTTTTTAAACTGCTTTAGTACAATAATGTTGTAATCAAACAAACCACTTTAAATCTTGAAAAAGCCATCTTATGAGAAACTCAACATTGTATATTGTTTATATGATTATTATTAGTTGGCCTTCTAAATGCCATTTTTTAAAGAGAGGAGATAGCAATGTAAGTTGACATTACACTGGAATTATACATTCAGTCATTCATTTTCCTTTCTATTAGTCCCTTTATTCAAGAGTCGTCACAGCAGAATGAACCGCCAACTTATCCAGCATATGTTTTACACAGCGGATGCCCTTCCAGCTGCAATTAAGTATTGGGAAACATCCATACACACTCATTCACACACATACACTACAGCCAATTTAGTTTATTTCACTTATGTCTTTGGATTATGGGGGAAACTGGAGCACCCAGAGAAGACCCACAGAAACACGGGGAGAAGATGCAAGCAGCGCTACCACTGAGCCATTGAGCCACTGCTAACCACTGAGCCATTGTGTCGCCGGCATTATACATACAATCATGTGAGCAAAATTCAAGTGTTTAATCATCACTTTAGATATTACGCTAGAGAATCATTCAAACACTAGCTCTAAAGTGACGTTTGTAAATTAGCTAAAGTTTCTGCTGTTCTGACGTCAGCTACAGATGTGAATGAATGGGAGAAGAATGTAGTTCCTCGTACAAAAGCATTTTTGAGATTGTCCATGTTTGATTTTCTTTTTTTAAATACATGATTATGTCGTCGAACTGTTGTATAAATGCACTATCACACTTTTAGCAGTGGAGTCCCTTTTGTTAATTAGGGGTTGCCAAAGCGGAATTAACTGCCAGCTTTTTCCAGCATATGTTTTACGTAGCGAATGCCCCTCCAGCCGCAACCCATCCTTAGGAAACATCCATACACACTCATACACTACGGACAATTTAGCCTACCCAATTCACCTGTACCGCATGTCTTTGGACTGTGGGGGGAACCGGAGCACCAGGAGGAAACCCACGCGAACACAGAGAGAACATGCAAACTCCACACAGAAGTGTCAACTGACCCAGCCGAGGAGGCTTGAACCAGTGACCTTTTTGCTGTGAGGTGACAGCACTACCTACTGCGCTGCCTTATACAGAAAGCGGGCTGCGCAGTGGGTAGCGGTGTCACCTCACAGCAAGAAGGTCGCTGGTTCAAGCCTCGGCTGGGTCAGTTGGCATTCCTGTACTACTTGTTCTCAGAACTACTTGTTCTTCTGCCTGCCAAGTCATGTGTGTAATACGGCACTGTAGAACTGCAAAGCATGCTAGCTACTCACTCAGTCCGCTGGCCTGGCACATGTTGTTCAGACATGCAAACGATGCATTTTGTGACACGTGTAACAAAACAGTGAGGTACTGTGGTAATACCACAAACCGAATCAAACATCTACATATAAATCACAAGACAGAATATGACTACGTCAAGACTAGGCGATCAGAAGCGGAGGAAAGGAGAGGCACAGGTGCTGCTAGGGTGAGACAGACAACACTTTCAGAGTCCTTAGATACAGCAGGCAGGCACTATCCAGGTACAGAGGGACAAAATGTGGCAATGTGGCTGTATTTTGGGGTCTTGGGTTTTTGTGACAATAATAAAACAAAAGAAAAAGGTAAAAAATATTCAAGGGGACCGGATTAACATCTCACTAAACTAAAAGGTGTGAATGTTTATTGTTTTATGTTAAGATGTTCAGGCAGGCTTTTAAGATATACATGCTCAGATGCTGTCAATAAATATGTAAGTTGGCTCTTTTTTGGTATTATAGTTCTTCATCAATAAACAACAATAACCCGCAATGTCTCTTGTTCGGTAGGAAGTGACTTTTTAGTACACTACTTGTTACTTTAATTTCCCAAACAGTCATTTTTAGGCAAAGTATCGGTATCAGATCGTATCGCCAATACTCACTTATTTTACTTAGAATCGGATCGGATGGGAAACCAGTGGTATTGCACATCACTAATAACAGCTCATGAGTTCATTTGGGTTACATTTAGCTTAAACTTAAATGCTAATCATTACATTCATGTATTAACATGTTCTAACAAGTAATTAAGGTAGCCATTATTCACACATGAACTTATGTTGTAGTTAAAGTGAGTTCATGATTGGTGCGCGCCTTAACTCATCAATAATTCATAATAAAGTAATGATTCATTTACATATCATTTTTCATGTACTGTTATTGTCAAGTGTTAGCAAAACATCTATTGCAGGGTACCATTTCCAGTCTCGCATATGATCTTGTGTGAGCATATCACGTTTTGTGTGTGTTTGTGAGCTATTGTTGTTGGCTACTGTTTTGTAGTCATGCAGTGTGTATCCTCCTGTCACAGATCCATCATGTAGTATGAACACAGCAGCAACGTAACGCTACCCTAGATAGTCACGCTGTATCAAAACATTGGTGCAATTATCTGCTAATATGTAGTTACATGTGGCGGAAATGTAAAAAAAAGCTGGAAACATTGACTTCCATAGTTTTTGTTTTTCCTACGATCAAGTCCAGGGTACAGGTTTGCAGCTTTCTTCAGAAGAAAGGAACTCACAAAGGTTTGGAACCGCTTGAGGGTGAATAAGTAGAGAGTAAATTGTCTTTTTTGGGTAAACTATCTCTTTAAGATGTTATATAAGATGCCTCATATTGCATATAAGAAGATATGAGCAGAGAAATGTACAAAACAGCAATAGACTGAACTATGGAGATGAAATAAAGGAGCTAATGAGACAATGACATCCAATTTGTAAATGCCTTTCCTCCTTCAGACAAACCCAATCAGTGTAAATTGAATTGAATAATTTCCTTGCTCTTTCTAGCTTTATAATGATAGGGAATGCTCAATTTCTGAAGCTCCGAAAAGTGCATCCTTCCATAATGACGTAAAAAAAAAAAATACATAGTCCTTCCATAAATCTCAAAGAAGAAAGGCTTAGACAGGGTATTGTCTATAGCAGATGATTTGTTTATAGTGGTTGCACTTCTGGTGCACCGCATTCAGTTCAATATTCCATAGTACAGTTGTTTTCACTCCACTTTTTTTCTCTAGTTCTTTTTTTTATTGTCTTTGTTGTGCATTTGCTATTAGCAACATCAGTGACTCTTGTCTGCTCAAATAAATTATTCAAAAGCCTTACTAATGGTATAGTATCGTGCCAAAGGGAAGTGTGAATTTATAAAGCCCATCTGTCTTGATTAAATTGCCAACCAAGTACAGTATTTGTATCCATGTATATTTCCGTTTATTTAAGTACACATGTACTGTATTTTGAACACTTGAATTGAGATAAGATTAATATTTATAAAAGCAAAACACAATGGGTAAAAGAAACACAGATATGATTTCTTTCATTTATTTATTGGTCACTTTGAGGTTGACTCCCTGTTGTTTTACATTCCAAAACTGTTGTTTCCTAGCTAGAATAACCTGCACCTGATAATGTTATCTGTAGCAACTATTACTATATTTTAAGCCCAACACTGATTATAAATGCATTAAACATAAAATATAATAAGTTACTGCTCATGAAGTACAATTAGCTTTCATGATTTCTTACAGACTTTTCCTGAACTACATGGACTTAAGTGACAAAAATGGACCAAGTAACAACTAAAAATAAAAATAAATCTTGGAATTTAGTAAGACTTTTTAACCCTTAAAAAGTTCACATCCTGATCCTTACTTTAGTGTTGCTGGTCAAAACTGACCGGTCTGTTTTAACTGATCTAATATTCATTCATTCATGTCATTCATGTCATTCATGTCTTGTCGGCTTAGTCCCTTTATTAATCCGGGGTCGCCACAGCGGAATGAACCGCCAACTCATCCAGCAAGTTTTTACGCAGCGGATGCCCTTCCAGCCACAACCCATCTCTGGGAAAAACTGATCTAATATTAGCAAAAAAAACAATTTTTCAACACCAAATTTTCCTTCAACATTCTTTAGCTGTGAACAATGTCTCAAAGTAGTGCTTAACATGACTTTACAGAATTATTACAAAACGACCAATAGATGACAGAAATCAAAATACTGTTTCATTACTAATAGACAGCTCGTTAAAAAAACTATAACAGGGTTTGACCAAAGAAATTTACATTTTAATTTATCTGAATGATTTATCAACCAGCAAAGCAAAAACAAAAAAGTTTACTTTCCTGTTTAGTGAGCGCTCAAATTTTCGTTCAGTCCTTCAATTGGTCTATATTGATGTACTAATGTAGGGAATAGTGACTGAGGGTATAGACGGTGAGTATGGACACAGAACTAGCACTAGTTATACTTTGGGTATTTTTGAGCAAGATACTAATTCCTAATCCAATAAAATAATTAATGCTAAGCTAAGATAAAAGTGCTCCTGCTAGACCCAGAGGTAGGCTGAACAAAGAAAGAAAGAAAGAAACAAACAAACACACATAGATGAGTTTACATAATTTTTTTATCAGGAAGTTGATTCACGTTGGAGGATCTAACACTATCTCATAGCAATTCATAATTTATTGATTTAGAGACTAATCCTTATAAATTGGCAGACTTGGCTTTGCGATTCAGTTCGCCTAACGGTCCCCCAAGTTCACAGGTATTAAACCAGAGTCAGCCCTGTATCCGCTCCTGTATTATGCGTGGACATTGCTGTCCTCCTGACGAAGGACGCAATCGAGCTGGTCCCACAGCCGAAATGAGGTATGGGCTTGTTAGTCTGTACTTCATCGCACCCTAAAGGAGCGGTGGGTTATGACCAATCGTAATTCTATACGTTTTGACCCGCTGCCTTACAAGCAGCCCCTCAGAATGCTTATGCACATCCCCCAGTGCGTTCCTTCTCAGGATTGGTCTGCAGCGAGATACCTGAAGGACACTTATGATCATGTCTCCCTTTTAC
The DNA here is from genome assembly GCF_052040795.2 of Danio rerio. Classification (NCBI taxonomy): domain Eukaryota; kingdom Metazoa; phylum Chordata; class Actinopteri; order Cypriniformes; family Danionidae; genus Danio; species Danio rerio. The sequence continues at coordinate 11,016,582 of NC_141034.1, forward strand.
CACACCATCTGCAGTTTTTGCCGTTGCGTGTGAAGATCGAGCATGGTAGTCTTCCCTTCCGGGCATTCACTTTCTTAAACTTGCGCAGGATGCCCTAACGCCCCTTCAGCTCGCGGGCATCTGCATACTCAATTATCTCAATGACTGGCTTTTTTAGCTTACTCGCGGGATCAATTGATTATGCACAGGGATAGGATGCTCCGGCACCTCAACTTGTTAGGGCAGGGGTGTCCAAACTCGGTCCTGGAGGGCCAGTGTCCTGGAGAGTTTAGCTCCAACCCTAATCAAACAGACCTGAACAAGCTAATCAGGCTCTTACTAGATATACTGGAAATTTCCTGCCAGGTGTGTTGAAGCAAGTTAGAGCTAAACTCAGTACCCCACAACGTTGGGGTACAACATCAATCTTAAGTCATGTTGACGTCTTGTCTGAGTTTTGGTATATCATAAAGTAAACATCCGTCATCTTCTCATCCGTGACATGCATCTAAACAGTCTCTGGGTCAAGGCATGTGAAGATTTTTAACATCTTGGACACTTTTAATGCTTCCATACATTCATTTTCTTGTCGGCTTAGTCCCTTTTTTAATCCGGGATCACCACAGCGGAATGAACCGCCAACTTTTCCAGCAAGTTTTTACGCAGCGGATGCCCTTCCAGCCACAACCCATCTCTGGGAAACATCACACACACACATTTATACACTAAGGACAATTAACCGGAGCACCCGGAATGAAACCCACGCGAAGGCAGGGAGAACATGCAAACTCCACACAGAAATGCCAACTGAGCCAAGGTTCGAACCAGCGACCTTCTTGCTGTGAGGCAACAGCACTACCTACTGTGCCACTGCCTCGCTGCTGCTTCCAAACAGTTTGCTGAAATTATAAAGCACACATGTCTTGAGGTAGTTCATTATGATGCGATTTACCTTCTATGTGTGATTTGATTGGACAGAAAATCAAAGGACTGATTCTTATACCCAAAACAGGCAAAAATTAAGTAGTGACTGCAGGTTGAAGGAAAGGAGCGGAGTAAAAGTATCAATATTGCATTAAAAATGTGATCAAGGGTAAAGTACACATTTTTTTATTCAAACTACTTAGCAATTTACAATTCCTGAGAAAAAAAAACTACTCAATTACAGTAATTTGAGTATTTTTAATTTGTTACTTTACCCCACTGATTATAACATTACTGTAAGTTAATGTAAGCAAACGGAACTTGGTGGGTTTGTCAAATATCACACAGAGTGCACTTATTTATGCTGCAGTTGCTACAGTAGCTCAAAATCTAGTACATGTTTTTTTCTGAAGAGTTAAATGCCATTTGATGTAAATCTTTTTTAACCCTCATTCTAGTTTCACTTTCCTTAAATTTAAAGTGCTGAGTTGCAAATTATATTATCTATGTTATCAGCAAAAATGATCTGTTTCATAAACATTGTTTCCTGAAGCATGTCTTTTTTTCAGACACATGTAGCAACCATGCACAAGCACTCAGGCCACAAAAACGTTTTGATTGAAATAAAAGGTTACAGCACTGATGTTCAGTTGAAGCACTTCCTTCTGTGCTAGATAATGAGATAACACAGCGTTTATCTTGGCCTACATCTTACTGTATTGATTTGTTTTTCTAAATTATCACATGGCCCCAGAAAATGCACTTAAGGCACAATTGAGAACGACTTAAAAGTCTGATTAGAGAAAAAGTAAGAAAGAAAGAACGCAAATGTTTATTAGAGAATAAGACAGCACAGGCAAATGTTTGAATCACAAAAAAGCAAAAATACATGCTTGTTAGTTTTGAATTGTTAAAAAAAGTAGGGGAGAGCAGAGAGGAAAGTAACATGGGATGAAAGTATCAAATACATTTTCTCGAAACCCTGACATTTGCTTTTCAGACTTTAACAGTACATTCTGCATGCAACCCTTGATGGAGCTGCCAAATATTATGCAAGTTTGTAACCGTGTCCCACAGTTAGCTTTCAATAAAAAATTTTTAGGTGCAAAAAGTAAATAATTGTAGCAGGTTTTCTTTCCTTGTTACAAGTTTCTTTTTTCATGTGTCACACTAATGATCAATCTACAGGTTATTTAGAGCAATAACACATCATTGAGTTTGAAATGTCTGAGTATTTCAGTTTAAAGATAAATAAGGTTTAAATGGCAAGAGTTCCTGTGGGGATGAAATTACACTGTAATATGTCTCACTGCTAACAGCCATACCTTATTTTTCACTTTCACATTAGAGTATTCAGTGTATGCACTTTGATGTTTTTAGAAATTTAATGCATATTGCCAATGATAATAATAATAAAATATATTCAAACATTTTTGAAAATGTTAACATGTAGCATTGTTGGATTGCTTTTGAAACATTTGATGGAACTGAAATTTAAAATGAAAATGCAGTTTAATATTTTTTGCAAAAAAAAAAAAAGGACAAAATATGTTTACATTAAGAGCTCTATTTTAACGGTCTAGGCACAAAGTCTAAAGCGTATGGTGCAAAAGCATTAAGGGTGTCTCTGAATCCACTTTTGCTAATTTAAGGATGGAAAAATACAGTATGCGCCTCAGCGCATGGTCTAACAGGGTAGTGCTTATTCTTTTAATATGTTATGGTTGTGTTTTGAGCTTAACGTGCAATAAACCAATGAGAGTCCCATCTCACATTCTCTTTAAGAGTCAGTTGCGTTGCGTTGCGCCATGGTGCATTTGCTATTTACATGGTGGACTTTGTAAGTAGAAAAAACTGAACGCTTCACTAGCAAGAAAACAGTTAAACAGACCGGCAGCATGAGGATAAAGAATGAGCCTCCTCCATTCGGCCTCATTACTTTCTCTTTAGTGCCTTTTTACTGCACTAAAGCAACAAGCAACAGGCACAAGGTTGTACTTTTGTATTCCAGCTTCTTGCAGGCACTGGACCCATATTTATCAAGCTTCTCAAAGTCTTTGTGTTGGCGCTGTTGAGTAGTGAACTGCACAACTATAAAACATGGTGGAAAATGTGGTAATTTTTCCTTTCCGATGTCAAATGTTATTCTGAAAATATTCTTAAAGTAAGAAATGTAATCAGTGATTGGTCTATGCTAATGCTGTCATCCAAAATCCCATTTGTTGTGCATTTACCTCTCTTGAATTACCTCTAAAACTGACATTTAAGATTTAGTTTATATTTCACTTATGATTGTGATGCATAATACATAAGAGCCAATATTTTTTTTCACAGTTATGTAAATGCTTAGGACTGTTTTTATGAATAATTCTCAGAAGCTTCATAAATATGAGCCCAGGATAAGACTTTCTGTAAAAACCCACAAGCCACACAGACACGAAATGTGTACTCAATGCATGCAATTATTTGTTAGTCACCACTAAAGGGTCACGAAACCCCAAAACACATTTTAGATGTTGACAGTCATATATGTGTCCCAAATGCTAAAAACACTATTAGGGTACAAATATGTCACAAAAAAAGTGAAAATTGGTTGTTTTTGCGTTATTTCAAGCAAATTCGTTCTTCTGGTTAAATACTGAAGCTGCGTCACGCCAATGAGATCTTTGTGTAATTTCCAGAGTGGAGACTATATGTCTGTACCAGCAGGTACAAAGTGACATCTTTGATTTTTCAGCATTAGATCATGAGAAGGACTTTGGCCCCGTTTACACTAATGCGTTTTAGTTTGAAAACGCACAAGTTTTGCTACGGTAACGCCATCCGTCCACACTACGCCGGAGTTCTCGAGCGCCGAAAACGGAGCGTTTCGAAAATGCTGGAGAGGCCGTTTTCATTCTAAAACGCTGCTGCTCCGTCTCAGTGTGGATGGGGAAAGACGGAGACATCTGAAAACGGAGGCGGGGCTGCAGACATTCGCCTCTCTGATTGGGGCTTTTCCTCAATATTAAGTAGCCTAACACACAGTTCAGTCCTGAATCTTCTCCGTGTAAGTTCAGCCTTCGCAAGTTTGATCAAGGCTACAACTCTTCTTCTCAGTTTGATATGGAAAACATACAGAGGACACGCGTCAATCTTCACAGGGAACCGTGTACTTTATAACTTCATTCACATCACCCTGGCTACGTTGTTTCACTTTCTCAACAATAAAATGTAAACTTGATATAAGGAACTGCCTATTTTTATTTTAATATTAACAACTAAACAGACAGCAGAAATGTTGAGGCGTCGTGCTGCATGAGCGTCATCTTCACTGTGTGGATATTTATAACAAAACGGAGCCGATAACAACTGCCTCCTTTCGATTTCAGTGAAAATACGAAACATACCCTCTCTTTTGCTGAATATCAGTTTTAATAAACGATAATGGCCATTATAAAAGTATAACATACAATAAGTTTATACATTATAGGAAATAAAGGCAAGCGATCAGTCAATATACAGAATGCAGGCTACGTGGTTACATTAATCAATAACTTATCTTTGCGCTCAGCCAAAACACGTTACCTGAGAACAAGTAATAGATTCCAATGACCAAAGTCAGGGAATATGTCGTTAGATAAAGACAACAAGATGAATGAAATATCACGTTTAATAAATATAGTGAGATTAGATCCAGCGGGAGATGCTTGATAAGAAGTCCGACCAGCAGAGCTCTCATCTGGGTAGATGGGCTGCAGCGCTTGCCAAAGTGTGTGTGTGGTCACGTGATGTGCGTTTTCAGCGTTTTAGTGTGGACGGAGAGCAGTTCAGAAACGCTGGGTAAAACGTGAGTGTGGACGCGGATCGTTTTCATTCTAAAATGCCGTTTTAAAACTAAAACGCACTAGTGTAAACACGGCCTTTGTTCGTACCAATCAGCGCACTCTATTGTGAATGAGGTGCAACTTCATTAATATGTATGATAGCTTTTAAGATTGTTTTTACCTGTTTTATGTATTTGGTAAGTGTGTGACCAATTTTCTTTGTTTATGTTTATTTAAAGGCAAAGTTAGTATCGTCAGCAGTCTTCAGTTTTTGAAGAAATACCTTAGTCAAAATGATTTAGTTACTAAGTTTACAGTATGTTAATATCACTACAATATTATGGACTGAAAGATCCGCTGTAAATGCTGCTTTGCGAATGTAAACATGTAAACACTTCACTAATACGGTTACCGTCGTCTAGGATTTTCACCGCCTATGATTTTCATCACATTTTGTGACAGGATAGACTAGACACACGCAGCTATTTGACACTATTCTCTGCTTCTATCGAGAAATGTAAAGGCTTTTTCTTCCTATACGTTGTGCGTATCAAAAATGCCTTTAGAAGGACACTCTTCCAGCAGTTCCTCGAATCCAATATCTCGTTTGTCACAGGGGGCATGCATGAAATGTTTTTGAATGAAAATGATAGTGCCAAACTGCAGAAAATTATGAATAAAACACCCGAAATTACATGAATCTCCAGAGGAAATGTGGATAGCGTGGTGGCACGATGCTGTAATTGAATTATGTGCTCAGTCATTCATTCATTTTCTTGTCGGCTTAGTCCCTTTAATAATCCAGAGTTGCCACAGCAGAATGAATCGCCAACTTATCCAGCAAGTTTTTACGCAGCGGATGCCCTTCCAGCTGCAACATCCACACACACGCTCATACACTACGGACAATTTAGCCTACCCAATTCACCTGTACCGCAGGTCTTTGCATTGTGAGGGAAACCAGAGCACCCAGAGGAAACCCACGTGAACGCAGGGAGAACATGCAAACTCCACACAGAAACGCCAACTGAGCCGAGGCTCAAACCAGCAACCAAGCAGCCTTCTTGCAGTGAGGCGAGTTCATCTTATTGAACATCCTTTATTTTCATCACCAATTATCATAGTAGAACAGTTTCTCAAGCAGTTTGTGATGCACTTTTGAAACAGGAGATGAGCCCCTGGTCTAATGCGCCACCTGGCTTGAGAAACCTTCTCAAAGACTTATTATTTGGGTAGCACACATGTTTTGTATGCCAATTAGTAATTTTAATCTAGAATAATTTCTAGATTTATCTAGATTTTAAAAATGATCTATGCCCACCTGTAATGCAAACCCTTCCCTTCTTTCGCAACTCGAAACTCCCACCTAAACAAAGCTGGACTCACCCACTTTTCTTACTTTTTTCAAACTAGAGGTGTAAAAACACCCTGCTGAAACAGGGGGGCTTCATGGCCCTTTAAACTGCCTGCATTGATGTTAAAAAAAATGAAATGAACGGCAATGTGCCTTGCACGCGCCGTGGGTCATGATAAACCAAGTCCACATTTAAAAGTGAGTGTTTTAACTATTGTTACTAAAACCTTGAAAAATGCTACTTCATAATTCATAAAGTCTTTTCACTGGCTTTATATTAGACATTTTTAAGCACTGGTGTTTGAAATATCCCTTTGCACATCCTGTGAAGTGACAATTTATTCCGTAATACTTTGGAGTGCCCTTTTTTGCTTAACAAGTTTGTTCTCCTTAGACTGGAATCTTACTTGTAAAGTCCACTTCAAGTAGAATGAAATGCACCTAGGGACTAAGCACATGAAGAGAACTCAGAAACAACCCAGCAAGCAATTTTTTTGTTTTTAAAAGACATCTCATAGACGTCTAAACATCATTTCATCTTGGCTAAAACAAGGCTACATTTGTGCTGTCAGTGAAAATCTAATAGGCATCCAAGAATAGGCCACAACTAGACTAGTCATCAAATAAACAGAAATGTCACATATAAATCTGTCTTTTTGATGACTAGTCTAGTTTTGGGCTATTCTTTAGCTAAGTTGTCTATGTTTAGATGTTTATTAGATGTCTATTAAACACAAAATTGTTGGCTGGAAAGCAACAAAAAACACTACAAAAATAGAGTACTTAAAACAGATGGGGATCATAACAAAATCCGATACATTTTCACAAAGGTAAATTGGCTTTGAATGTGAGCAGACTGGTCTGAGCAGTGGTCTAAAGACAGAAGTTTTTTGATTATCCTTTTTAATAATGTTTTATAAAGCTAAATTAAATAACACATATAAAAATAATCGTCAAATGGTCACATTCAGAGTCATAATATTTTTTGTTGGTCACAACATACTTTTTTTTTTCTTTCTCTCTATATCAGTGCATTCCAAATTAGACATATCACTCGCTAAACAGCACTAAAGAGTCAAAATAATCACAGGTTCCATATTATCAGTGTCATTTCAAACCTAAGTGATACAGACTGGCCACTTTGAAGAGTCCTTCGGAGTGAAGGATTTTGGAGGCTACAAATAATGGACACTTCTGACCCTCTTGATCCTTCAGGTCAAGTTTTTTTGGTGTCGAACAGCGAAATGCAGCAATGAATGCAGCATATGGCTGCGTTCCACTCCACCTTTAGACATATTTGGCAAACATCCCTAACCACTTCCACTTGGGGGAAACCCCGCCACCATTTTGAAGAACATTCAACTTTGTTACGTGAATGAAGGAAGCTTACCTTGACATACCCTTAATCCCTCAATTTAGATCAAGGGAGCAAGAGATTTCTTAATATGTCAACCCCAGCACCTATATGTCCCCGAATACAATATGTTTATGACATCACAACGGTGTAATTCCAAAGTGCTCAAGGGTGAACAAGGGTGTCCAAAGTTGGTCCTGGAGGGCCGGGGTTCCTGCTGAATTTAGCCTCAACTTGCTTTAACACACCTGCCTGGAATTTTCTAGTATACCTAGTAAGAACTTGATTAGCTTGTTCAGGTGTGTTTGATTAGGGTTGGAGATAAACTCTCCAAGACACTGGCCCTCCAGGACCGAGTGTGGACACCTCTGATTTAGAACATTCCATTTAAAACCATTCAGATGTTCTGACAGGTTTTTGACACTTCTGCAAAGTAACCAAAGATGTACATCCTAGTCAACGAGACGAAGGGAAGTTAGCGAGTGAAGAGGATTAAAAATTACATCACATATTATATAGTATGTAAGGCAAACCTTATTTCTGATTTCATGTTATTCAAAAAATAGTAGGAGAGAAGTACTCAGATGACCTATTTCCGGTAAGATTCTATAGGTTATATGACCATCAGATATACAAGCACTAATGCTTTTTTTGTTTTATTTTTTCCATTAAATTTTATTTTTAACTGGAAATGAATAAAATTAAATTGTTAATAGAGACACAGCATGCACCTTTAGACTATCTCTGTGAAATAATAAAAGTAATAATAATAATAAAGTAAAATAATAATAGAAAATATAGTTACATTCATTTACAAAGGCACATGTTTTGTTTTAGGGAGAGTATGGTTTACACAAATTAATTTACACCCTTTACAGTTTTGAATGTTGTCTTGTGCTGGTGACAAAAACAGATGTTTCATTTAACCTGTAATGAATCTGTAATCACTAAGCCTCCATATAAAATAATTTGAATGCCAAATTAGACATAGCTTACGTTTCTTTAAGCAATAACATCAATTAAATAAAATGCAGTGTAACCGATCACTGTATACTACTTAAATTTGCATATAACACAGGATTTAAATATCTGCATCATATCTGGTTTGCAGAGACAAATTCATGTGGTCAAGTGTAAATGGAACTGTTTTCAAAAATCAGATAGCTGTCCAATTGGGGAAAAAAACACATGAAGTGACCCCAGGGTAAACAGCCAAAAAACCTTCTGCTATATCATGTAATATTTCTTTTAGCTTGAGCTGGAGTCTGATCTTTCAATATATTCACATTCCTGTCATGTGTGACAGGAAAACTAAACCAGGCCATAATGATAGGTCCATTAAAACCAATTCCTGTTAACCATGAACTATTCAAAAGATTGACTGTGTATTGCATGTTTATTGCATTGGACCACTACTTAAACCACTATACCCCCAGGAAGCCCTCACTAAGCCCACATAGTGCCTGCACTATTGACCTAATTCCTGATGTACAGTCGATCGCAGCCTTTGGAATCTTTTTGACATGACACATTGGGTCTCATTCACTTGCAATGATTTTTAGATGTTAAAAATGTCTTGTTCCGCTGTGAAATGTTGCAAATTTAAATTTCCATAAACTCACTTTTTCTGCCATTTATTACTAATAGGTATTACCCCTATAGGCAAATGAATGGGAAGTTCCAAAACAATTGCAAAAAAATAAGTGGAAATCTGAATTGAAGAATAATCTTCAACAATAAATCTGTTTCAGTGTAAATACTTTTAGTTCATTGTTCATACATCTGGATTTATTTTTATAATGCCATTCTAGTCTCCATTTCGTTATTTGGGACCAGTAAATCATTTAAACTTTAAACAATTCCACATTACACTCGCATTGGATGGGCAAGCCCCACTTTTAAGTTTGAAAGTTTGAAATGTCCCCCTCCCCTCTGTTTTGTGTGCATCAAGGACATTCATGTGTTCAATGATAACCCCTTTCACAAAGAAAAGCACCATCCCAGTCATCCCAGAAGACCTATTGGAAGCTACCTGGATCCAAGATTCTCACAGAAATCAGTCAGGTTTGGTGAAGGAAAAATCATGGGTTGGGGTTACATTCAGCATGGGGGCGTGCAAGAGATCTGCAGAGTGGATGGCAACATCAACAGCTTGAGGTATCAAGACATTTGTGCTACCCATTACATTACAAACCACAGGAGAGGGCACATTCTTCGACTCCTCATACTTCAGCCTCCATATCAAAGTTCATTAAAGCAAAGAAAGTCAAGGTGCTTCAGGAATGGCCAGCCCAGTCATCAGATATAAACATTATTGAGCATGTCTGGGGTAAGATGAAAGAGGAGGCATTGAAGATGAATCCAAAGAATCTTGATGAACTCTGGAAGTTCTGTAAACGCTTTATTTGCCATTCTAGATGACTTCATTAATGAGTTGTTTGTGTCATTGCAGAGATGTTTGGATGCAGTCTTCCAAGCTCACGGGAGTCATACACAATATTAATTCTTTTTCCACTGCACCATGACTTTATATTCTATACTGTACATTCTTTCTGTTAACTGACAAGACTTTTGTCTCAGCACAGCATGATCATGATCATATTTTATTGTGGTAAAATAAGCGTAACCTAGAGGCAAATGCCTTTTATATAAGCCATTTCTGAAACAAATTGATCAACTAGAGGTCAAATTATTATTTGTTGTTTCTAAAACTTAGATAGGCGACAAGACTTTTGTCAGGAAATGTATGTTTCAAAATACTGGTAAACTCTGACATCATTAACCAAAAAATTAGCTCTAAAAGGCTATGCTTGTAAACATGAATCCGTTTTTTTTTTTTTTTTGTTGATTGTTTCACTTTTATTCAAAACTTCAGCATTTATGCAGCTGCTTTTGTCCCAGAGACAAACCAAAATACTGAACCATAAGAGAAATGTTGTTGCTAGCATCAAAAGGCAGAGGCACAGTTAAAAACAGTTATGTGTACATACATGACTTGACAGAGGTCTGTGCGACAAACATGGACAACTCTGTTAATAAATGAAAAAAAATATTTTAAATATCTTCAGGTATGTTTAAGTTTGTCCTGCAGCTGCAGACCCTCTTTGAAATGAAAGACTGACAGTATTGTACCTAAATATGACTCCTGGTTGGCATTCTTTTTCCTGTGAATGTGCACCACTCAACAGAACGTACAGGTAAACTCACAGTTGGTAGTAAGAAGTAACATAGAAATGTTTTCTGACTAACAAGCAGCTGCTAAATGTGTCTGAACAAAGGATTTAAAAGGTTAGTATTTTTATAAACAGCCCAGATGTGAATGAGTCATCTGCATCAGAATCTTCTGATGCCGGTAATGTTACAACATCTCCTTCCAAGGAATTTATCAGTATTTTGGACATGGGCCTGTTTGCACAAGATCTCTTTCATAAAGTCTGTATGTGTAAAAGAAGCAGCTGTGGCCTAATAGTTAGAGAGTTGGACTTGATATCCGAAGGTTGCAGGTTTGAGTCCTTTCACCAGAAGGGATTGCTGGTGGAGAGAGTGAATATATGTAATATAACCCTCAATTGCTCCCTGGGTAGCCCACTTCTCTGTTTTCGTTCACTGGTGTAAGTCTTTTTTTTTCTGTACTTAACTTTCTGTTTGGACTGTATACACTGGTGGACTATTACTTTGTTTTAATTGTTGTAATACTTGGAAACCTCTTAAACAACTAAAATTTGACCTATTTTAAACTTTGTTGCCTGCTGTTGAGGCTGAACAATGCTTACGGATTAACTGGTCCTCACAAAAAAGTCACATAGGCTGAAATGGCATTATGAAAATTTTTTAAGATATATGATGACTTGAGAGAAAAGTAAACAGATTTGTGACCCTGGACCACAAATCCAGTAGTAAGTTGCACAGGTATATTTAGATCAATAAACTAAAATACTATGTAGGGGTCAAAATGATCGATTTCCTCTTGCAGGACCATCTATTCCTCATAATGTCATTACAGTGTTGAGCCAATAGGGATACTTAAAGCAATTCTCCTATCTCCTGTCTCCTATCAACAAAATGGTGTCCTCCAGTTATTGTCCTCCAATGGTGTCCTCGGCTGGGTCAATTGACATTTCTGTTTGGAGTTTAGATGTTCTTCATGTGTTTGTGTGGGTTTCCTCTGGGTGCTCCGGTTTCCCCCACAGTCCAAAGACATGCGTTACAGGTGAATTGGGTAAGCTAAATTGTCCTTAGTGTATGTGTGTGAATGTGTGTAAGGATGTTTCCCAGAGATGGGTTGCAGCTGGAAGGGCATCCGCTGTGTAAAAACATATGCTGGATAAGTTGGCGGTTCATTAAACTCATTGTAATTTTCAAGAATTCATGCTTCATGACATGGTGTATTATCCTGCTGGAAATAGCCATCAGATGATGGGTACGCTGTGGTCATAAAGGGATGAACTTGGTCAGCAACAATACTCAGGTAGGCTGTGGCAATGACACAATGCTCAGATGGTACTAATGGGCCCCAAAGTGTGTCAAGAAAATATCCTCTACACCCTTACACCACTACCAACAGCCTGAGCCATTGATACAAGGCAAGGTGGATCCATGCATTTATTGATGTTGATGCCAAATTCTGAACATACCATCCAATTGTCGTAGCAGAAGTCAAGACTCATCAGACCAGGCAACATTTTTTCAATCTTCTATTATAAAATTTTGATAAGCCTGTGTAAATTGTAGCCTCAGTTTCCTGTTCTTAGCTGACAGGAGTGGCACCCGGTGTGGTCTTCTGCTGCTGTAGCCCTACCGCCTCAAGGTTCAACATGTTGTGGTTTCAGAGATGCTCTTCTGCGTACCTCGGCTGTAACAAAAGATTATTGGAGTTACTGTTGCCTTTCTGTCAGCTCGAACTAGTCTGGCCATTTTTCTCTGACCTCTGTCATCAACAAGGCATTTGTGCCACAGGACTGCCCCTCACTAGATGTTTTCTCTTTTTCGGATCATTTCAGATCATTCTCTGTAAACCCTAGAGATGGTAGTGCGTGAAAATCCCAGTAGATCAGTACTTTTTTAAATACTCAGACCAGCCCGTCTGGCACCAACAACCTAGCACATTCACAATCACATCACTTTTCTTTCCCATTCTGATGCTTGGTTTGAACTGCAGCAGATCGTCTTGACCATGTCTACAGGCCTTAGTGCATTGTGTTGCTGCCATGTGATTGGCTGATTAGAAATTTGCGTTAACGAGCAGTTGGACAGGTGAACCTAATAAAGTGGCCGGTCATTGTATAGTTGGAAATACAATTTGTTAATCACACAAGATCCCCAGATAATAATACTATATGAATTAGACTAGGTGACGCAATGGCGCAGTAGGTAGTGCTGTCCTCTCACAGCAAGAAAATCACTGATTCGAGCTTCGGCTGGGTAAGTTGCCTTTTCTGTGTGGAGTTTGCATGTTCTCCCCGTGTTTGTTTGGGTTTTCTCCGTGTGATCTGGTTTCCCTGACAGTCCAAAAACTTACGGTACAGGTGAATCGGGTAAGTTAAATTGTCCGTGGTGTGTGTCATCTGTTTCAATTCTGAACATCTGAACTTTGTAAAATTCCAGATTGTGGAATTCCAAAGACTACGTCATAGGTTTGGACTGCTGAGCGAATCACTGTTACAACCCTCCCTGCTCTCCAAGAGTTAGCAAAAGGACTGGCAAAATTACTATGGACCCCTTATATTCAGGCATGGGACGATAACTGGTTTCAAAATTAGCAAAAATTTACTACTGTACATATTCTAGATTAGCTAAATTTTCTGTTATTCCATTCAATGCATATGTAAGTTGTTGTTGTTTTGTTGTCAAAGACCATTGAATTTAATTTGCTTAGGGCAACAGTATTTCTGGCAGCAAAGGAGCATCCACACAAAGAGCTGGTCAGCTCACGATTCAGGAAACCTCTGATAAACAAATGACTTACACCCTAACATCTTATAAACCAACTATTGACTTGAACAGTGCAGTGGCTTATTTATATCCACAGAAAAGAAAGATATCTGAAGATACACTTTTAAGTTGTAAAGAAATCTGTGTTTATGAAACTAATAAAGAAAGCAGAAGTCAATGATTTATTTTAATTATTTAGCCTGGAATATGTACTGTTCCAAAATATAAATCTTTCATAAAATAAAATGTAATGTGTTTGTGGAGAGATAAGCATGATCGAACACCAAATGAGGGGGGGAAACATGCTCAGAGCCCAACGGCTAATCAGCAAGCCAATCAGAAATAATAATTAACACTTGTTTATTCTAGTGATTGGGCCGGAGAGACACGCTTCTTAAGGAGAACAGAAGGAGCAGCCGGGAGAGGAGAGAGAGAGCGTATACACACACAGCTTCAAGTGTGGTGCAATTTAAAAATAAAATACTTTTGCTCTCCTAAATCGCCGACCCTGTTTTCTTCTTTCCACAACAACGAACTTAACTACAGTGTTCAATGAGAAAAAGTTGTTGTTTTATACCCTGGCATTTTAAAAGAATATATTTTAGGGCAGTAATCACAATACTATGAAACCTTAATGTTTTTATCCAAGTTCATCAAACAGTCAGAATCGTATATCGGTCCATGCCTACACTTACTCTTTGAACCTTTACCGTCTGGTTGTTTTCAGAACACTGTGCACCAGAACAGCCAGCCACAGGATCAGTTTCTTCCCTCAGGCAATCCATCTTATGAACACTTGAACATAATTGAGAAACAAACACTATGTATGCACACATACACCTATTTATTTAACAACAAGCATAGTTAACATTTCAATTTGCACATAATAAAGCTATGCATACAATACTGTAATTTACTGTACATACATTTGTCAAAATTGCATATTCTTATTTCTACACTTTTATTCCTTTATTATCTGTGTCTGTCCTGTTACCGTCATTCTGTTGCACTGTGGAAACTGTTACAAAGACAAATTCCTCACACGAGTAAACAGCTGGAAGTAAAACTCTTCCTGATTTCTTTTCTGAGATAAAATGTATTGTCTAATTGAAGATTTCCTACTTTTTAAGCTTGTCAACGCAGATAGGGAATCAGAACATTTGACCACTTCAGCTACATAGATTTTTTTTTTCCACCCATTAAAGAGACAGTTAGATTGTTATCATGTAGAGAATATAGATATAAGGGCAGCACTATGGCTTAGTGGTTAGCACTAACAGCAAGAAGGACGCTGGTTTGAGTCCCGTTTGGGCCAGTCGGTATTTCTGTGTGAACTTTGCATGTTCTCCTCGTGTTGTTGTGGGTTTCCTCTGGGTGCTCTGGTTTTCCCCGCCAAAGACAGGCACTATAGGTGAATTGGCTATAGTGTATTAGTGTGTGTGAATGTGAGTGTGTATGGGCGTTTCCTGAAAGAAAATGAAAAAAAAAATGTATGAATGCAGATCTATTATTTGGATGTTCTCTTATCAATTATATACCTGGGTCTTGGAGCATATATTGCTGTGTCTGTGTCTTTTTTCATTACCTTGTGTCTTTACATCTTTACATTCTTGTCTATTTTTGTCCTTTAATTTTTCATAATTTCTCAAAATAATCTTGTCAAATGGAAAAACAAGATTACCCCACAGGCAGACTATTTTGCTTGTTTTATGAAAAACTCACATAGTTTTGGCTTATTATTTCTTAAAACAAGACGATATTTTTGCTTGTCGTAAAAAAATGCTTTTTGATTTAAGAAGTTTTAGCTATAGACAAGTTACCTGTTTGTAAATATTCAGGATGCACACGCATCGAGGTTGCAGAAAAAAAAACGGGATCGCTAGCATTTACAGCGAGGGAACGACATACGATGTGGTACAGAGTTTGTTGTTGTATTAGGGTGTTTTCACACCTGTGAATCGATTGATTTGTTCCGAAACAGGGATTAAAATTGTTACATTGGTGCTCTTTGTTCTTGGTGTGTGAGTAAACTCTCCTTACATTGGTCAGAGTTTCAAGGTTAATTTTTAATTTGAGTCACGCTCAGCTGTCGGAGGGTGGTGTTTTGGTGGTGTTTGACAGGGTGTGCACAACGTGTCTGAAGAACGAGGAGAGATGTGGTGGGGAGAGGTGAGAAGGGGGCGCAATGTATTTGAGGATCGGGAGGGAGACGTGCGATTACCAGGAGATCATCACTCGTTTGCGGGCATCTGGGAGTCTCTGTGCATTTGCGGGAGACTCCCGAAACTTCCTTGAGACTTGGGATGTCATAATTCTCTCTTCATATAGCCGTATGCCAGTTACATATCCATAAAACACTGTGATATAGCCGGGGTTGGATTGTATCGCTTTCTCACTACAACTGATCCGTTAAGAGTTCGTTTCAATCGAGCCAAGACTACCTCATTCAGATTATCTCGGACCAATTGTTTTGGCGCTGATCCGAGCGCGATTACTAGATTCACAAATGCCAAACGAACTGGGCTAACTGGGCAAACAAGACAGGTTCTGAAACAAAAGTCCTGGAGTGAAAGCACCCTTAGAGATAAGTTATATTGATTACATATTATATATATTATTTACATAATGCTTACAGCGTATAACAGCTTGTCACCCAGTGATAAGCTCAGTTATTCTGCAAAATTAACGTTAAAGTGAGCGGCGTTCATCTGACAGGTCCATAGCAGCCTCCCAAGACGAAATGTCCAAGCATCCAGCCCGAAATATATACAACTATCTCATTAAAACTCCAATTGATTTTACAAGAGAGAAGTTAAAGGCCTAAAAGTCCTTGGATGCCTAAAATTTTGTTTTGCGTGGTCGTGGTCGGAAATTAGGTTCCATGATTACTAGATTCAAAACGTTTTAGTGCTAAAAACCGAGGTTCTGCCTAGCCAAAGACAAGAAGACGGAACTGTACAAGGCCTGGGTAATCATCAACATGCAAAACAACTGCATTCTGACAGTATTTTTACATTTCATTCTAAGCATTCAGTGTCCACAGTTTAATTAACTACATTTAACTGTTTTTGCTGAAATCATTGCTGCAGTCAAAAACAAGTGATGTGTATGATTCAGCATAGCGTCAGCTTACCTAATATGAAATGAGAACTTTTCATTGAACATTTCGAATCAGGTCCTCACTCCATTCAGCTCCTCTGAAGGCTGTTAGCCAAAGAAAAGCAGTGTGGTGGCATTAAAAGCAGTGTGATTTATAGTAAAATTTACGTTTTCTGTTTTTGGACTTTTTTTTTTTTTTTTTTGGACCTTTAAAGGGCCATGAAACCCCCGTTTCAGCAGGGTGTTTTCACACCTCTAGTTTGGAAAAAAGTGAGGAAAGTGGGTGTGTCCAGCTCTGTTTAGATGGGAGTGTCGGTGGAGGGAAAGAGGGAAGGTGCATAAAAATTTGCATAAAAATGGGAGTTACCGTTTGGGCACACGCTGATATTCACAGAGGCAAAACAAACACACAGACGCAGGGGAGAAAGACAGTGACTGTGTTTACATGTTTACATATCAGTAATCGAATTGTTTGCTAAATTATTAAATGGTGGACGTTCATTCAAGAATTCTATGCTGGGCCCCATGACAAATGAGATGCTGCATACAAGGAAAAAGTGTTTTAACAGAATGCTTGATACTGCAAAAAATTCCTCCGCATTTCTCTGTAACTCAGATGCACTCGGTAGGTAGCGTCAGAAAACCGTGTGTGTATGGACCATCCTTTACAAAATGCAGCGAAAATCCTACATGATGGTAATAGTTTGATTGCGGTGTTTACATGTTTACATTTGGAGAGCAGCATTTACAGTGGATCTTTCAGTCCATAATATTGTAGTAGTGATATTAACGTACTGTAAACTCAGTAACTTAGAAATCATTTTAACTAAGGTTTGTCTTTAAACACTAAAAGAATACTGCTAACGATACAGACAAACTTTGCCATCTGAATAAACAAACAAAGACCACTGATTGCTTACCAAATCTGTAGAGAGAGGTCACCACTAACTGGAACCATGTCTTTTTTAAAAGGAGACGAGCAGCAAATCGGGATTTCATCCATTTCCAGATGCGAAAAGCTCTCGGGTAAAAGAATGTTCCTTAAATATGTATTTCTGCCATGTGTCTTGTGCACTGTAGTCCACACATGAGTCCAGCTGCGCACTCATAGCGAAGGAATGGAAACAAAACCTTTGTTGCAGCACATTTATAAACACAACACTGACAACTGTCCCCAAACAATTCTTCTTCTTCCACTTGTTCTTTGAAGCTATCATGCATATTATTAAAGTTGCACCGCATACACAATAGAGCGCGCTGATTGGTTTGAAGCAAGTCTTTTTCATGAATTAATGCTGCACACTGAAGAGACGTCATGATGCACTACTAGGTACAGACATCCAGTCTACAAACT
The DNA here is from genome assembly GCF_052040795.2 of Danio rerio. Lineage (NCBI taxonomy): Eukaryota > Metazoa > Chordata > Actinopteri > Cypriniformes > Danionidae > Danio > Danio rerio. The sequence goes on from NC_141034.1 coordinate 11,034,383, forward strand.
GGAATACACGTAAAGATCTAATTGGCGTGATGCAGCTTCAAAAATTAGTTTTTAACCGGAAAAACAAATTTGCTGGAAATAACGCAAAAACAGTAAATTTTCACTTTTTTGTGAAATATGTGTCCTAATAGTGTTTTTAGCAGCGTGGGACACATATATGACTGTTAACAGCTCACAATATGTATTTTGGTTGTTTTGTGACCCTTTAATATCAGTATGGCATAACTGAAAAAATAAAAATAGGTAGTAAGGTCTGAGTAATTGTGATTTTAAAAGCAAAACTACTTTTTTAAAAACTACTATTTTACTATGTCAATATGAGATTAAGAATGCAACCCCAAATGCAATGGTAATTTCAAACAGAACTAAATCTTGAAGAATGTCTTTACCTTTTTAATTGTCGTACACCATAAACTCCTTTAAATTGTACGTATTTATTTAGAATAATGTGTCACATATGCTTAAATGACAGTTTTGATATTTCTTTTAGGATTGACTGGCTTTTTATGCGGGCAGTTCAAAGATTTAAAATACTGGTTATGCTGACGTAAAGCAAATTAAAAAATCTGACTAGTTTGTAAGAATATTTATTTTTAATATAATATGAAATGTTTAATGGACCATTTGATTGAAAGCAGAGTTCTTTTAGAAAAGCTGTCCAGAATGAGTAGATCTACGATATATGTGCATTAAGTAAGCATTTTTCTGTTATTTTGCATAGAAAAGCACAAACGCCACCAATAAGTTGTCTTGTGCTGCCATCTAGTGGCTATAAGTTGGTGTTGTTTGACAGACATGTCTGAAGATCGAAGAGAGATGCGTATTTGAGGGAGATGCGCGATTTCCGGGAGAGCTTGGTGGTGTTTGACAGGGTGCCCACGACATGTCTGAAGATCGAGGAGAGATGCGTATTTGAGGACTGAGAGGGAGACGTGCAATTTCCGGGAGATTATCACTCATTTGCTGGCATCCGGGAGTTTCTGTGCATTTGCAGGACCGGGAGACTTGGGATGTCTGGACTGACCTCCCGCCCTACTCATAATTCTCTCTTCATATAACCATATGCCTATTGCATATTTATAAAACACTGTGATATACCCAGGCTCGGATTGTATCGCTTTCTCATTACAATCGATCCCCTCCAGAGTTCGTTTCAATCTAGCCAAGACCACCTCATTCACGCAATCTCGGACCAATTGTTTTGCCGTGGATCCAAGTGTGATTGCTGGATTCACATATGCCAAACGAACCACGCTAACTGGGCAAACAAGGCAGGTTCTGAAACAAAAGTCTAGATGTGAAAGCACCCATAATTGAAACCAAGATTGGTGAAGATACGTCAATTGGTTCACGAATTATAACCATTGAAATAAATGTGTCAAACGTACATTCAAATTTTGGCGCTCCTTAATGATCGTGACTGAAAACTTATATATTCAGCCTCCAGAGAATAGTACTGCACTGGTTTGGTTCAGATAGATTGAAAAATCTAAACCTAGTTCACAAAAGTATGTTTCGGATATAACTTGAATCTGCAGAGAAACCATTTAACGTAAAGCCATAATGTAAAGTTGCCATTTTATTTGTTTTGAGCCAAGGATTCCAAATGAAATCTATTGTGTCTACGACAAACAGTTTAGGAGTTATATTGCTTAATATTGCGCCATCTATGGGCCAGTTTGAATGAATCTTTGCTTCTGAGTAGCGTGCAGACTACAGACAATCTGACCAAGTTTCAAGTCTCTTGGCCTTGGGCAATGGCAATTATGGCAGCAGCAAAATTAGAAAAAGTTCTAACACAATACAATAAGCTACAATTAAACACCCTAATAATAATAGTAGATACTGTAGTTTAAACCAGTATTTCATTCCAACTTTCCACCCAGTATTTAAAACATTAGGTTTCTGTTACTGTCTCAATTGTGACACTGGCATGTTTGTGTTTTCTTTTATTACATGAACAGCCTAACAATGTCAACAACACATTCTTTAATCAATACTGTATGTGTCCTCAAGCCAAATTTAGCAGTATTTATGCTATAACAGGTTTATCTGGCTTCCTTTAAAATGGAGTTGACACAGACAGTATGTTTTAGAGTGCCAAACAGGAACCAGAATTGACTATGCACACCACCAATGTTGACTTAGCAGCATCATACCGATACTGATGCTTGTTCACAGTACAAAACACTTTTGTGCATGGAACCTGCATGTTGAACAGCAGACAAAATTGCACAATTACTTACCACATTAAAGCCAATCATCTACACTCCACTATTCACAAACCACCGCAAGACTTGGATGTGATGTTAATGACTTTGCTAGTGGTTAACTGAGTGAATTAGCACACAACATGCGGTACCACAAGATTTGTTTATATAATGTATGTTAATTGAATTGTATTTTATTGTTACATATGTTACATACATATACATATATGATGTAGGAAGCGTTAATAATTAACATGACTTATTGCACAATATTTCATTTACAAGTTTAATAAATTAATGAATGATAGAATGAATTTTTTAAAAACATTAGAGATCACAAATCCAAACTGGACCAATCAGCTGTGAGAAAAGTGACACGATGCAATAAATCCATTCCCATGCTGCATGCATATTTTTGTTTGGCTCCAAATTAAAATAGTTTACACTGAAAGCAAATTTTAGTCAAAGTTTTCGTTTGTTGGTAATAATGAAGGAATTTATTTATATGAATTATTATTCATCCATTCATTTTCTTTCTGCCTAATCCCTTTATTAATCTAGGGTCACCACAGCGGAATGAATCGCCAACTTATCCAGCATATGTTTTACGCAGCGGATGCACTTCCAGCTGCAACCCATCACTTGGAAACACCCATGCACTCCCATTCACACACATACACTACGGACAATTTAGCTTACCCAATTCATCTATGAGGCAGGGCAGTGGCGCAATCACAGCAAGAAGGTCGCTGGGTCGCTATTTCGAACCTCGGCTTAGTTGGCGTTTCTGTGTGGTTTCATGTTCTCCCCTCTTTCGCGTGGGTTTCCTCCGGGTGCTCCGGTTTCCCCCGCAGTCCAAAGACATGCGGTACAGGTGAATTGGGTAGGCTAAATTGTCCGTAGTGTATGAGTGTGTGTGAATGTGTGTGTGGATGATTTCCAGAGATGGGTTGCGGCTGGAAGCGCATCCGCTGCGTAAAAACTTGCTGGATAAGTTGGCGGTTCACCCATGTGAACACGATGAAAACATGCAAACTCTACACATGCCACAATGCCAACTGACCCAGCCGAGACTCGAATCAGTGACCTTCTTGCTGTGAGATGATAGCTCTACCCACTGAGCCACTGCATCTCCAATAAATTATTATTATACTATTTTATAAACAGTTTTGAAAAGTCAATTTAACATTATTAATGGTTTTAAATTAAAATGTATATTTATATTATCACATATAAATTTGCTTTAATATATAAAGCTTTGAAAATGACCATTGCCATTTAAACTGTTTGTGAACAAATTAGCTAATTGATTTGCATTGATACAATAATATTTGCTTGAAGTTGCTTAGTAAGTAAGTAAGTAAGTAACGTGCATTGTATATCACATTGGATGTGTATGGCCATACATCCAAAGCGCTTTACAATCATAAGGGGGTCTCTCCACACCTCCATCAGTGTGCAGCATCCCTTTGAATAATGCAATAGAAGTGCTCTCAACACACACCAGTTATAAATTGATATTGATCGAACAAATTTAGTGGATGGGGATGATTGAGAGACCATAATGGGTAAGGGCTGATGATGTGAATGTGGCCAGGAAACCAGGGTTATACCCCTGCTTTTTACAAGAAGTGCTAGGGACCTCAAGAGTCAGAACCTCATTTTAATGACTCATCTGAAAGACAGCACTTACTGAGGGTATCGTCCCCTTCACTATACTGGGGCATTAGGACTCACACAGACCACAGGTTGAGCACCCCCTGCTGGCCTCACTAACACATTTTACAACAGCAACCTAGTTTTCCCAAGTGGTCTCCCATCAAGGTACTAATCATTGGATCAATGTAACCCATGTTACAGAACCCATTGTGGCCAACGGGGGAAAAGCTAGAGTTTCTGTGACTAATCCTAATCTAAACCCTCATAACACATGTGAATAATGGTCTTGGTGGTCAAGGCAGGGTTGCAGGTCAATCATCAAAGGATACACATGACCCAACTGCAAGACCTGTGCTTGGACTGATTGAAGCCGTCTTTCCACTACACATGATATTCGGACCAAACTGCCGGAATACGCATTATGACATATGCAAATATGAATTGTGGCAGTCGCACAGAACTTTCAGTTTTGACATGCACAATGGAAGAGAAGCTATTCTCGCAGTGTCTAAAATCAGTTCACCATGGTAGAATGAATGAATGAATACTAGAAACTCATAGGCCACTAAAAATATTGGAGGGAATGTGGGGACAACATAAAAAATTATTATGAATAGAAATCCATTTTTAATATAGACCTTTACTGATTATAAAAATAACCAAAAAAAACACAACTATTTCTTATCTCGCAGCCAGGGACCTGCTTAGATGGAATACATCACATACGGTTGGCCGGTTGCATACGGTCTAGTCGCAGTAGTTCAAATATTTCAACGGATCTGCAGCTCAATTTGGATCTGAATTTTTCACATATGGAGATGATCGAAACTCCACACAGCTCCCGGACTACTCTCCATTGGAAATGAATGACTTCCGGTCTGTCGCTTGTCGTGTGCAGTGGAAAGGAGGCTTGAGGGACATACTGACTTCTAGTGGACCACTGCCTGGATTAGGTTCTTGGGCTTGGACCTTTTGCACCACTTGTTTCAGATCCCATGACATGAAAGCACAAGGGTGTATCTTTTCATACCTCACCACTCTGGGTCAGAATGGCTCCTACACCCACCTCCAAGGTATCCATCTCCACCACAAAGGGTCTCTCTGGGTTTGGGATAGAAGTGGCACTTTAGATGCAGGAAGGCTGCCTCAGGGCCCCAGTTAATCTTGACTCTTCCACCCTTTGTCAGTGCTGTCAAGGGAGCCACTGCTGAACTAAATTCTTCATATACATCCGATAAATGTTCAAAAAGCATTGTACCTCCCTAACTGGGGTGGGAATGGGCCATTTGAGAACAGCCTAGATCTTTCTAGGGTCCATCTTCATGTTCATATCTCAATTTTGACATTTTGACTTCAGATGGTTCTCAAGGAGTCTTTGGTGAACCTTCCTGACATGTTCATGCTCCTCCAGTGACTTAGAAAATATGAGTATATCGTCCAGATAAAGTCAAGTATATTAAACATGTCCTTAAGTACCTCATTAATAAGTGCCTGGAACACAGCAAGGGAATCATCACTACAACAGAGCACAAAGTGAGATTAAATAAACCAACCTAACAGGAGGAAAACAGGAAACAGGTGGGATGAATTAATTAATAATTAGATAACAAGAGGCAGGGAAAACATGACAAGAAGGCGCATGGAACACAAACAATAACACAACCCATGTGCTTTCTGAAATGCAACAGAACAAGACTGGAGCAACTCTGGCACAAATACAGAATACGAATAAACAAAGTGGCAAAACTTTAACACTCTACCCTTTGAATTTCATACCAGCTGGAATTTGTTTATTATGCCTGCAGGGCAAACTATCATTCAGTTGCCAGGCTCTTCACCATCTCTCCCTCCCCTTAGAAAAATATCCCGTGCTACTGCCAATAATATACACCTGCTGAGGAGCAGACCCACACATGTATCAGAACAAACAATCCCAGCCACATGATCCAGCCTTTCAAATACAGAGTAGGTTGAAAACTTAGCGAGTAGGTTGATTACGGCTACAATAGTTACTGCTTTGGCTACTGATGTCTAATATTTGTTTTTGCAGTATTTTGTGTATTATTAATGAATATTATGTTGGCATTCTTGGGATTTCTCATTTGACTCCTAAAAGTAAAGTAGGTGGCTGGTAATGCTTTTAAGAAGTCAGTTGCCATTAAACAAGAAGAAGACAGATCCATCATTAGGTTAAAGTACCAAAACCCATTGCCAATATGGCACTGATACCTATGTAACCAGTATGCAATGAACCGAATCAGCATATAAATTTCCAGACATTCCAAGTCTCCCGGAAATTTCCGGGAGTCTCCCGCAAATGCATAGAGACTCTCGGATGCCCTCAAATAAGTGATAATCTCCCGGAAATTGTGCGCCTCCCTCTATGTCCTCAAATACGTTGCGCATACTTCTTACCCCTCCCCACTGCATCCCACTCCCACCGACCTAAATGGGAGTGAGGTTTGGGGGGCTGAGTGTAACGGAAGCCAACAAGTAAAGTGCTGTGCAGGTAAAGCCTAGTTCACACTAGAGGATTTTAAGCCTGATTTGAGCCCGATTTGGAAGTTAACGAGCTCGCCGTCAGATTGGGCTGTGATCGGGAAGAAATCTGTGGGTGCACGGAGCTCGCCGCTCTTTATGTGTGAACTACTGAACAATGCATCAACGAGGCTCGCCAATGAGAGAGCATATCAGCATGAGCTGAATGCCTGTGTGCGCAGGAGCTCAGCAGAAACATCTGTGATTGGTCAGAATGGGCATTAATGCACTCGCTTCATTCTGCGTTAGCACAGACATGAGAGTAGGCTATATTAACAGTGGAACTAGAATTCTGTAATTAGAATTACCATACAGCTCATTCTGATCGTTCTCATATAAAACGCCATATTGTCACAACATATTTACATTCAAAGCTATTATTGAGATATTAAAATCAAGCTTTGAATGTCTGGCATCATATTTAATGACACCATTACCCTAAAAATATAATCTTTTTTTGCTTATAAATATGTAAAGATACTAGAACACTTAAAGGTCTTGGCTTTCATTTTCACTTTCAAACAGGAGCTATTTCGCGGCACAGAATATGCTGTTTTGAAAGATATCTGAAGTAAATTGATGTTTTTGCCATCAGAAAGTTTTGTTTATGTTAGCAGGAAGTTGCTAGGCAAGAAAATGCACACATATTTAAAGTCACAGCGAAAAGTATCAGACATGCATGCAGTCATTTTGACCAATATAGTAATTTAAGGCAGAAATGCTCAATTCTTTACTGTTTTGTAATCAAAAAAAATAACAATGTCAGAAAGAAATACACTGATAGTTACAAAACGGCAGGGTGTTATTTGTTAGTTTTATTTCAAAGAGTTATACAATTACAAAAATTAAAAACTCTGTGTATCTATCCACTCGAACCTTGCAGATGAGTGATTAATCCGCTGATGCATCAGCTGATTTGACGATGTTTTTAAATGCTTTCTCCAAAGCTTAAAACGCTGTCAGTGATGTCATCAGCACACAAGCAGCCAATAGTGTTCAGCTTTTTCTGACGACTCCTCCCTCAAAATTTCATTGGCTGTGGTTTGGTAGCTTGAATGAGCTGTTGGGGAATGAGATGTTGTCAGATCATGTAGTGTGTGACCCCCCTCTTGTGGATCATTCACAGAGTGTTGCGTAGTGTGAACACCACAGAGATTAAAAGATACAAAGTCAAGTCATGTAGTGTGAACGGCACAGCAATCTGCTGATGTTTAAAATCCTGTAGTGTGAACTAGGCTTAAACCTCGCTCCTCTGACCTCAAAAGGTGCTCTAGCGACAGACACTAGAGGCCATGCTCTTTAGCCTTCGTGTTAGAGCAACTTACTCCCATGCAAAGAATTGCCGGTTCGATCCCAGTTTAGAGCGGGTTGAGTAGTGTAAGATTGGCAGGTTACATTTGGTGCTGTGACCCAGATGGGAGTTAGGTTTTGGGGGTGAATGTAACGGCTAGCTAGTGAACTGCTATGCAAGTAAAACCTCACTCCTCTGACCTCAAAAGGTGCTCTAGTGACAGACGCTAGAGGCCATGGTTTTTAGCCTCCTTGTTAGAGCAAGTAACTCCTATGCAAAGAATCCCTGGTTTAATCCAAGCTTAGAGTGGATTGGGTATTGTAGGACTGGCAGGTTACATTGGTGCCGTAACCCAGATGGGGGTGAGATTTGGGGGGGATGATTGTAACGGTAACCAGCAACGGTAGATTTCAGATGTTTCACTCCTTTGACCTCAAAAGGTGCTCTAGCAACAGACGCTAGAAGCTATGATCGTTAGCCTATTGATTAGAGCAACTTTTAAATACCAACTATACATCCTGTGAGTTTCTGTGTTTGTGCTATGTGTTGGTATTTGTATGTTGGTATGACCCCTAAATAAATGAATGTTTTTTTTTTCTGATAAATGTTTCCTTTGGCCTAGAATAAATATTCAGTGGGAAACTTTTAGCCTAATTTTGAAAACACTGTAAATCCAAATGATACCTCCTAGCGGTGGCATGCACAGTGTGAGGAGTAACTGTTCGAGTACTGAGTCTTGTGGTATTCCAATGAAGTTCATTCTAATGAGCTTCAGATGAGTATGGTATCTCTTTTTTACAGCTGCAAAGTGATAACATTCAGATAAATATTATTTATACCAATGCCTTGCATTGTCATTGCAATCCCAATAATACCATAAAAATTGTGTTTTTCCTCTAACAGAGTTGAAAAAAGCAGATATAGCAGATTTTAGGCACTTTCTGAACATACAACTATTCGATTTTCATGCTACATGAAACTGATTTATAGAAATTATTTAAACTTAGGTAATAATCATGGACGTAAATCTGATTTAACAGTAGGGGGGGACAATAAATATAAAATTTCTTTCCAGCATTTTTTTGAAGGGGACACAAATAATACAGCCGAATTGTACTAATAAAGATATGGCCCCGCAGTTAAAAATGGTTTCATCATTTTTATTATAGCATGGAGACTACGTCATTATGATTATTTTTAAAGTTTTTCTCAGGTTCAACGACAAAGCTAATTTTTCTTCAAAACTATTCATTGCTTTGTTTGTTGTGTTGTTTACAGTCAACTGACTGACTCCTGAAGCAGAATAAATGCAGGAAAAGACATTTTCCATACTCATTATAACTAACTTGTTTACATTACACTTGTTAAAATGACCATATTGTAAATCAGTGAGCCTGTGAAATCTGCTAAACAGCCACAACTTCGAAAACATAAAAAAATTGCTCATCCCAAAAGAATTGTCATTATTCCTTCAATACAGCACAACACCTCAACCTGACACTGTACATCTGACTGACCCTGCTCTGCCTGTTCCTCAATCATTTCTTTCTCCTTTGCCAGTGATTGTGACATTAGTATTTTCATAAGCACTCATTCTCAAAGCCAAATTGCCTTAATATGTGAACTTTTTGTACTTGCCGTTTAGCTACACTGAAAAATGATCTTATGTCATTTTTTTTTTGTATTTGCCAATACATGACATTGCAATGCAAGTTTATTTATACTGTAGCACATTTTATACACAATGGTAATTCAAAGTGCTTTACATAAAGAATGCAAAACTATCATAAAAATAATCACAACAATAAAAACAAAGAATTAAAAAAGGTTAGCATTTTAATTTCAAACTAATTGAGTCACTTAAAACAGAATAGAAACTGATTATACAAAAATTAAGTGGGGTTAATGTGCTCAGTGTAGCAGTGCTCTAAACAATAGTATAACTAAACAATATGCTAATTGTGGTTGTTAATGTTAAGTTAACCTTATGCCAAGTCGTCACAAATGAAACAATACATGGGAAACGAGTAGGGATGTAACGGTATCAGAATTTCACGGTACGGTAATACCTCGGTATGAATGTCACGGTACGGTATTTATTGAATCATTTACAGGAAAAACAAAACTTTTGAAAATACTCTAAAAAAGTAACAAAAGTGTCAATGACATACAAATTAGTCATCTATCTGTAAGCTTTGAAACAGGAACTTCAATTTTAATAACAAAAAATTATTAAACCATGTAAAAAAATAAAGTTTCAATTTAGTAGTGTTAAACTCATCACATTAAACATTTAATCACTCACTCACTTAGATAGAGATGGGTTTAAAGGAAAATTATCATATAACTATTATCTGGTAAAAGCTGGTATCTCTGGGTATTTACAATGTCCCCTGCAACAGAAAAAAAAAAAACCTCTCATTTGGGACTGAGGATTCTGGGACAGAGATATGACTTGGCCCATGTTGACAGCAGTGGGTAACGTTGTGCATTGTCTTTCCCCCACTTGAGAAGACAAACCATGAGTGAGATAGAGGTCTCTTTGCGGTACAAGTCAATGTCTGCATCAATCTGAACAGTGTGCTGTGTTTCTGCAGTCCCCATGACTGCTATTAGTCGTATTCCCCAACTTGCAGGCACCTGCACACATAGGGCTCAACCTGTGCAGTGCACATGCCCTTTTTAGTCTTGGATAGAAAATGCCCTTCCAAATCGATCAAAAGTGCCCCCGCGACGCGACACAACCTCCGTCCAGCCCTTCAGTAGACAACACCGCTCTTGAGCATGCGCGCTCAACCCCCCCCCTCGGCGCTTTACAATACGCGCGAGACAACACAGCTGATCAGAACGCGCGCGACAACACTGCTATTCAGTACGCGCGCGGCGACAACAGACGCTTTAGGTTCGATCATTTCCATCTTTTTTTCATCTCCGCTACTAGCAGCACACTCCATTTCCGCATTACTGGATCTGTAGCGACAACAGACCGCAAAGGATTATGGCCACGCCTGGGCTTATGGGTCATGCGACTTCGGTAATATCGAAAAAAATTAATATTGCGGTATGACGGTATTTACAATACCGTTACATCCCTAGAAACGAGAACAAGCTAACGTTAACAAAAGTAATTTTAATCGCTAATACAGCAAATTCATGGAGAATTACATCCTTAATCAGCGTTTTTGCCGCAACTAATTTATGAACGAGTCTGTATTAACTACATTGAAGACAATCGCTTTATTTAAGGTGAATAAAATCCCCTACTTACTTACTGAAATTCTACATTTACTCAGCCGCAGTATGTGTGTGAGTAGGTGAGATGAGGAAAAAAAGCACACAGTGGACCGAACTACTTTGAGGAAGGGGAGGGGGAACTCAACTGTTTCTAGATGCATTTTAAATGACAAATGCGGTTTTCTTTCTACTTAGACGATTATTTATCATTTGTTTATTAGTATTATATCTATTTTTTTTTATACTTTTTTTTAGCATAAATTCAATTATTAACCTTACTTGGATTCAGGACTTTTACTAATTCAAGGAAAAGTAGCAGAACAGACGTAATACTTAGGTGATTTTATGTGTTGAAAATTGACTAAAATCTGTTTTTGAAGTGACCAATAAACAGTCAGTTTAGCCAGTGTGTCTTGACCTGAGTTAATCAAGGTCAACAAATACGATAGTCGTATTACTAGAAAGGAGAGAAGCACCGCTGTAGAAGACTGTAGAATGTCTAATTAACAGCTCATGTCTGCCCCCAAAAATATTTACCTCCCATACAAAAGCATATGTCATTACTATGACAGTTTCAACAGTTTTGGATGTATCAATGAGTGAGAAGAAGTTTTCTTCGGAATAGTGCACTTCCTCCTATTTACATATATTTGTCTTTTTTTTTCTTATGAATTTATCATGGATTATTTGAAGCATTTTTTACTCTGAGTTATTATTGTGTAGTAACTGATTTTACAACCAACATCAGGAAGTGCACACTTTTTGGGAGTACTGATGTGTGACAGTTTTTTCCTGCAGAGTTCAGTTTGACCTTTGCTACATTTTGTTCCTGAGATTTCCTTATGGACTATCAGTAAGGGTTTTTTATTTTCTATTTCCTTTTTGTGAGCCTTGTATTTAGTAACTGACTCTCAAATTGAGTAAATATCTTGCTCTATTTTCTTACTTTTCCCCTTGCTTGAGAAAGGGCGAGTAAGGGTGTCAAGGACCAGTCAGAGACTTTTGAAACTTTTAAGGGACTTTTGGACTCACTATCCAGGAAGCTAAGCACATTTTATTTTGACATATTTTTCACATATTAATAAACTATTCCAGGAAGAGCCTCAAGGGAGCTTACAGAAGGTGCATTTGTGAAGCTGGGGCTGGTGAGCTGTGGATTTCCCCATTAGATCTGGTGAAGAAACAAAACATCAAGTCTACCTACCCAGAGTTCAGATTCTCTGCATGGAGTAATGCTAAAAGAGATGAAGATGAAGAGCTAAAGCCCAATGCTATGGATGAGCCATCCCATCAGGAAGTGACTGAGCTTGCCAATCAATATGGAGTTTACGTTTTGTCTGACCAGCTTTGTTAAATGTCCACAGTGTACATTGCTTTGAGAGTACTGATATTTAAGGATATTATGGAGGATTTTGTACTCCTATTCCTTCATCTGTTATTTCATCTGTCAGTTCCAAGGCTTTCTTTATCCACTGGCTCCGCCTTGGTCAGTCATAATCTACTTTAGTATCCACTCAGGTTGCTTCCCCCCTGTATCTCCATTGAGCTCTTTTTCCTCCACCTTTGCCACTTTAGCTCCACTGCAGTCTTTCAGATCTCAGCCTCTGAGCATTCATATCCACCTTGGTTCTCTGAATTTACTGAATGTTGTTACACTGGTTTTTTGGTTATCTGTACTTTTTTGAGCTCCACTGTTATTGGCCTGTTCTTTTCTATTAAATTCAGACAAGATCATGTACACATCAGATCTAAACAGCAGAACTTAACCTAGAGGGATACATTTTTAGGCCCTGTTTACAAGAATACGTTTTAGATTTAAAATGGCGTTTTAGAACGAAAACGTTGTCCACACTGGTGCATCCACACTACACCGCTGAAAGCGCACATCATGTGACCACAAACACTTTGGCATGCGCTGCAGCGATCGCGCACGTCTGTCCTCCATGCAGTCAGTGGGTGCTCTGCAGGCACCTCCCCAGATGAGAGAAGAGCAAGTCGGACAGTTCACCAAGGATCTTCCCCTGGATTTAAAGGGTCACGAAACACCAAAACACATTTTTTGAGCTGTTGACAGTCGTATATGTGTCCCACACTGCTAAAAACACTATTAGGACACCTATATTTCACTAAAAAGTGTAAATTGGTTGTTTTTGCGTTATTTCAAGCAAATTCGTACTTCCAGTTTGAAACGAATTTTTGAAGCTGCGTCACGGCCATGACATAATAGCGTGTATTCCAGCGTGCAGACTGGACGTCTGTACCAGAGTGAGTCTTATTACGTCTTAAAGTGTGTTGCATTAATGCATGAGTAAGGCTTGGTTCAAACCAATCAGCGCGCTCTACTGTGCAACTTCATTAATATTCATTTGTGTCACTGTGCTTACACCACAAAGACGCCACGTTGTGTTGGCAAAACAAGCATGAAGTGTTGCTTTTATAGTTTGCTGCCGTTAAGTTTCGTTTTCATTTTCTCTCTGTGAGAGCTTATCTGGATCACGTGTGGATTAACAGTGTACGCGACGCTCGACAACAATAACTTACGTGTCTAAGGGGGATTATTGTTTACCTGAGAGCTGTTCTCATCTGCAAACGCTGAAATCTGGATTTGCTTGTAGTATTCTCTCCATATAGACGCGGCTCTAGTTGCTGGTGATTGTCCTGTCTCTACAGATTTGGTAAGTGAGCGACCAGTGCTCTTTGTTTATTCAGTTTGTTCGTATCGAATTAAGTTAACTATTGCACTGAGTGCAGAAATGTTAGCACCGCATTTTGTGACCGGAATAACACACGCGGCTTTCTGACACTACCTGCCGTATGCATCTAAGTTTCCGGGAAATGCGGAGGTTTTTTTTTTCTCTCATTCGCCGTGCGGTCTCAAACATTGCATGAAAAATACACGCTTAGAGCAGTTCCTCGAATCAAATATCTCGTTTGTCGCGAGAGGCATGAATGAATTCCCTGAATGAAAGAGCCAAACTGCAGTTAAAGTCCAACATTTAATAATTTGGCAAATAATTCGACTACAGATGTCCATGTAGGTTAAACACCATCACTTTCTCCTGTCTGTGTGTGTGTGTATTTTGACTCTGAAACTCGCGCGTGCACAAATAGACACTCCCACACCATCCCACTTTAGTTCCTCCGACACTCCCCCCTAAACAGAGCTGGACACGCCCACTTTTCTGACTTTTTCCAAAGTAGAGGTGTGAAAACACCCTGCTGAAACGAGGGGGTTTCATGGCCCTTTAATCTCCCTATAGTTGTTAAAAATGATATTTAATATATCTAGTCTCTGTCTAACGACTCTTTTGTTTTTTTAATCTATTATTTGTTCTCATGTGTGTAATGTGTTTTGGCTGAGCGCAAAGACAAGTTAGTATATTAATTTATGTTACCACGTACACTGATTCTGCTAAGTTGAATCGGCCAATATTGTATAAACTTGCTTGCCTATATTGTATAAACTTATTGTACATTATACTTTTATAATAACCATTATTGATTATTAAAATTGATATTTAGCAAAAGAGAGTGTATGCTTTGTAGTTTTTTAAATAAAATGAAAGGAGGCAGTTATGCTATAGACTCTGTTTTGCTATAAATATGCATACAGTGAAGATGACGCTCATTTAAATATGTAGCTACACGATGCCTTAACATTTTTAGTGTCTGTAAAGTTAATATCAAAATAAAAATAGGCAGTTCCATGTATCCTGTTTTATTTTATTTTTAAGTGAAACAACATACAGTAGCCAGGGTGGAGTGAATGATGTTATAAAGTATAATGTTCACTTTGAAGATTTCCCTGACGTATCCCCATGAAAAGCTTATTTATTTAATAAAAGCTTATTTATACTTCTGCATCGAGTGATTGCCCTTACCCATGGCACATGCCGTTCACTTAGTTGTGCATTTATGCCTCTGTGTTCTGTTTGTGTTGCTTTGCATTAACACTTCCATGTTACACTGTTTTAAGTTTCTTTGTGGGTGTTTTAATGCTACCTTACCATACAAGTAGCTCAAATACAAGTAGCTCAAACGCACTCATTCAGAGGCAGGATCCAACAGATGTGCAACAACTTTAGTCATAAAGTAAACACAAAACAAAAGTCTCTATCTGGAGCACCTCTGTGGGACTTCACACTTGTTGAATACTCTGTTAAAAACAAATAGGTTTGCTGTTCTCTTGCGGCCCTGCCCACACTTATCAACGCTACCCAGTTGACCAATCTCAGAGTTTGAGCTACATGTTATTGCAACATGTAGTTAAATTTTTTGAGAGGTCAAGCCAGGGTGAACGGTATGTGACTGCTATGCACCGTATTATCCGCGTGCACCCGACACAGAAGTAAAGATCAGCCTTTAAGATTTTTAAACTTAGTGCTCAGTACTCAGAAAAGCAAAGTCCACATTTGGGGTTCCGGGCCCATTAATGGATCGTGGGGGTATGACTCATTGTCACACCCAGTCTTCCTTGTGTGTTTTGTTTTTGTCATGTGACCTTCACCATGTGTTCCTTTGTTGCCATTCCTGCCATGTCAGCATTATGTTCATCAGTATCACCTGTGCTTTTTCCCTGTGTATAATCAGTCTCATCATCCTCAGTGTATTTATAGTACCTGTGTTTAGTTCTTCCTTGTTCGGTACTCTCTCTTCGTGATGTCTCGTCTTGCTTGCTTTTACTCCATGTCCTTCCAGTGTTCTTCCTTGTAATTAATTGAAAAAAAAAAAAAAACGATTTTGATAATCTTGCGAGCCTGTGCCTTCCTCAAGTGAACTTGGGGCATTACATAATACTGGACATAAAGAAAAGGTTGACGGCATGTTTTCCCCTTGCTTTATTTTCATAGTTTTTTGGCCACATGGTTTTATTTTCCTTCCCCTTGTGTTTCTTTCCCATGGAGATATAGATTCCATCTATACTCCTGAATTCCTCATCTTGATGATGAAGCAAGGGGAAAGCAGCCTCGAGGACCATACAGACAGATTCTTGTTCCTGGCAAAATAATCCAGCCGGCCGGACAACAAGCTCTGTGGGTTCTACAACTCCAATTTAAACACAGCTTGCAGAGCACAGTCGTCCGAAAATGGTCCTCGGGGCAATCTCGCCGCCTATGTGGAGTGGACACTGGCGAGGAACCGACCATCGTTTTACATCAGTGCCACTCCAGACTCAGCGACCAGCCCAACAACCATCTGCACGGAGCATACGCCATAGCCCACCACTGACGGAGAACCATCCATGCTGTGTGAGCCATCGTCATCGAGAGTGACAGAGCGGAACACCACCGAGCAGGAGAAGTTCAACCAACTGTCTGACCAGGTATGTGAGCCGGCAACAATGCTAGATGTGAGAGTCCTGGTGGACACAGAGGGACCGAGCGAGAGTCTTACCAACAAATCCGCACCAAAGGGTGAGCTGGCCCTGGACCCTGATATGCTGCTTTTTGACTTCTGGAGCGACGTCATGGCCCTGCCGCTGTTTCCAGACAGCCCTGCAGCCCCATTCATCCCAAAGACTGACAATAGCTCCAGGGTCATGAGCAGCACCCAACCCACTCTCTTCACCTCTGTTGATGTCATCCACCACAACCATTCTGCCTGCTCCAGTGCTGCTTCAGTCAGCCAGTCCCCCAGCTCACCCTTCAGCCTCATGTGTGGAGGTATCCCTGAAGACCTGCCTTCCTGTTTCGCTGGCCAGAGGTTGTTGCCCTACATCATCTTCTCCGTCCTCCGAGCTACGGATTCCGCCTCAGCCCTCCGACCCAATGGCTTTACGTTTGTTCTTTCCTCCCTTATCTCTTTCTTTTATTTAAAGTAGTTTACTTTTAAAGTAGACTACTTTTTTTATTTGCATGATTTTTAATGTAACTATTAACATTTTTTTTTCATCCGTAGGTTATGGATAAAATATCGTAATTCTAATAGTTTAATAAAGTAAATTAAATTTTTGGAAGGGGCGACGCAGTGACGCAGTTGGTAGTGCTGTCGCCTCACAGCAAGAAGGTCGCTGGTTTGAGTCTCGGCTGGGTGAGTTGGCATTTGTGTGTGGAGTTTGCATATTCTGCCTGCATTCGCGTGGGTTTCCTCTGGGTGCTCCGGTTTCCCCCAAAGACATGCGGTATTGGTGAATTGGGTAGGCTAAATTATCCATAGCGTATGAGTGTGTGTGAATGTTCCCCAGAGATGGATTGCAGCTGGAAGAGCATCTGCTGCATAAAACATGTGGTGGATAAGTTGGCGGTTCATTCCGCTGTGGTGACCCCGGATTAATAAAGGGACTAAGCCGGAAAAAAATGAATGAATGAATGATTTTTGGAAATCATCAAGCAACCCTCCATCATTGTCTTGCGACCCCCACTTTGGAGACCACTGACATAAGGTATGCTCTCTTCAGTTTGATGATGATCTGTTCATTTTAAATATACGGATATAAGGATTTTGTTCTTTCTGGAAAAAAAGTTTGTCTTAAAAATGTGTTCTCAAGTTAACTTAAATGTTGAGTGGTTATGTGTATTTCTGATAGTTATCACTTGCGCATGAATCATTTAAACAGCTTCAAAGCAGATCCATAGTCTTAGTAGGCTATGTGGCAACTTTACATCCTCCAGAGCGGCTGCCTCCTGCTGATTTGGACTTTAGGTTGTGTGATCTGGACAAAAGGATTTGTTTTATAGAAGTTAATTATAAATGTTAGAGTCTATTTAAACAAATGCTTTTAAATGATGATTCATCTTTCAAAATGGAAATTATTCATAAAATCCCTATACCTTTCCAGTAATATTTATTCACATATATATTGTAATAAAGGAGTTGTCCCACACTTATGTACCTTTTTTATGAGAACCATTGTGTACCTTTATTTCAATTGTACCATAAAAGGTATAGAACAGTATCATAAGAGGTCTGTTCTGTACCATATAAGGTACAACCTTAAGGAACATTATTTGTACCACAATGTACCTTATATTTTCTATGTGAGGAAACAACTAATTAATTACTCAGAATTTTATTTTCCAGGAAAGCAAACATAATGAAAAACAGGCCTTTCAGGTTTTAAGAATTAAAACATTCTACTACACAGTGCATTTGGAAAGTATTCGAGCCCTTTCATTAACATGCTATGGCTAGAATGCTTTGAATATCTTAAGAAACATCAAAAAGAACAACATGTATTTTTTATTTTATTATTTTTAATATTTTTAATAACTTATTTCTAATAACTGATTTATTTTATCTTTGTAAAGTAAATAATATTAGACTAGATATTTTTCAAGACATTTGTATATAGCTTCAAATGACATTTAAAGGCTTAACTAGGTTAATTAGGTAAACAAGGCAGATTAGGGTAATTAGGCAAGTTACTTTATAACTGTCACAATCACCAGCGATCGCTACTCCATAGATTGCTAGATCTCTCTCACAATAACTCATGGACTGCAATTCCGCCATTTCTGGACAACATATTCATACATGCACTTCGCCCAGACACACACGCTTCCTCATCTAAACTGATTACATTCACACCACCTGAGGATTGTTAGAGACTGATTGCACACACTATTTAAGCCACACACTCAGGCACGTGCACACATAGGGCTCAACCTGTGCATTGCACATTGCCTTTTTAGTCTTGGATAGAAAGTGCCCTTCCAAAATGATCAAAAGTGCCTCCGCGACGCGACATACCCTCGGTCCCGCCCTTTAGTAGGCGCGCGATTACACTGCTCTTGAGTACGCGGGCGACAACATAGCTGATCAGAACGCGCGCGAAAACATCGCTCTTTAGTACGCACGCGACAACACCTAACCCCCCGCGCTATTTATCCTGCACATGCCATTTGGACGGTCTCTGCACGGGCCTGCACACACAGAAGATCTTACCTCAGTTGTTTGTGTCACTCCCCGTGGTTACAGAAGACTCGGTCTTACAATGATGGATCCAGCGGGTATTGCAATCATGCGTCTACGTCAGGAAGCACGGTCCATGGAGGAGAATGTGGAGGAATTCATTGAACTGGCACATCTGACATCGATGTGTGAGTTATGTTTGATGATCTTCTTTCGTGGAGTACTTTCTGAGCCCCTGTATTACAACATGCCACTCCACAACCCCCACTGGATGCTAAAGTATTACATTGATCTGGCTCTGCAATTTAGTGGGTCCACCTTCACCGTAGGCGAGGTGGAGGAATCTCCTGAATGTTTTTTTTGGGGAGGGGGGGCAGTGTACAGCAAGACCAGATGAAAGCAGGGCTTGGTGTACATCCCACAGACACATTAATGCTGGCATCACCATCGCTCCAGTCCAGTCTGCCAGTTCACAAGATGGCTTCTTGTCCTGAGTCTACTCCAGTTCCTGAAAGGCCATCGCCAGAGCCACTGCTACCGCCAGAGCTGCCAGAGCCACTGCTAGAGCCACTGCCACTGCCAGAGCCACTGCCACCAGTACTACCAAATCCTCAGTCACTGCCAGAGTCGACGCCAGAGCTGCCAGAGTCGCCGCAGCCAGAGCTGCCACTGTCAGAGCTGCCAGAGCTACTGCTGCCTGAGTCTCACGAAGGGTCCCAGACCATGACCAAACCCCAATAGCTAACCCGCACCTAAAGGCCTCCGCAGCTCCATGCTCTAGGCCCTCTGCAGTTCCACTCTCCAGGCCCTATACAGTTCCACTCTCCAGGCCTTCCGCAGCTCCACCATTCAGACCCTTCCGCAGCTCCACTCTTCAGGCTCTCTGCAGCTCCATGCTCCAGGCCCTCCGCAGTTCCACTCTCCAGGCTCTATACAGTTCCACTCTCCAGGCCTTCCGCAGCTCCACTCTCCGGGCCCTCCACAGCTCCACACTCCGGGCCCTCCACAGCTCCACGCTCCGGGTCCTCAGCAGCTCCACGTCCCAGGTACGCCCCAGCTGCATGGTCCTGGCCCTCCATCCCTCCCCCTGTTCCGCCTCCGCTCCACCTTCTGCCATAACATTATTAGGAGCGTCTCCTTAAGGGGGGGGGGGGGTTCTGTCACAATCACCAGGGATCACTACTTCATAGATCGCTGGATCTCTCTCACAATAACTTATGGACTACAATTCCACCATTTCTGGACTACATATTCATACATGCACTTCGCCCAGACACACATGCTTCCTCATCTAAACTGATTACATTCACACCACCTGAGGATTGTCAGTGACTGATTGCACACTATTTAAGCCGTACACTCGCCCATTCAGTTTGCCAAGTCTTGTTTACTGTAAGTAGCACTACAACGCGTTTCCGAGTCTTGCTATCTTGTGTAATGAACGTTAGCCTTGCTAGCCTCCCTGTCTTAGTCTGCCGCCTACCTTACGACCTCTCGCATGTTACTTCGACTATGATTCTGGATTGTCCTCACACCTGTTTGCACCTGCATTGCCCTTGCTTGCTTGCCTGACTAAGAATAAACCTGCTTTTGGATCTTACTTCAGTTGTTTGTGTCACTCCCTGTGGTTACAAAAACGATGGTTTGTTCTGCAGACTGTACATATAGTTTAAAGGGGCTAATTTGACCTTAAAATAGTTTTTTTTTTTTTTATCTGCTTTTATTCTAGCCAAAATAAAACAAAAGGATTTGGACACTCTGATCTTAGCATTGCAATAAGGCAATAGATTTTGACCTTGTACACTCAGAAAAAAGTGGTACAATGTTGTACCAAAAAAAGGACAAACCCTTGACACTGGAGCAGTTCCTTTTTGTGGAACAGAATTGTACCTTAAGACAAAAAAACTAATTTTTGTACCTTTGCAGTTTTTTACCTTTAAGGACATGATTTATATCATGGGAAACCAAAATGTACCTTTGTTTTTTAAAACCTGCAGGTTCAATATTGTACCTTAATCAAAGGAGCAAATTTGATCCATAAAGGTACCACTACAGTGACAAGATACTTTGTACATTAACAGTGTCAAATGTGTTGCTTAAACTATTTAAAGGCATTTTCTATATCCAAAATGTGTCAATTTATTTCCAATTAATATAAAACATCAAATACATTTTAAACAATGTTTCAGTTTACAAAAATAATTTAGTAAATAAACATTTTCCATTTACAAAAAAAGAAAAAAAAAACTTTAATATAAATTAAAAGATCTATTTTTTTGCAAAACATTTCACGACACTTTTCACAAAAAAATTTACAGAATTACATTCTCCCATGTACAATATAACATTTCTTTTGTCCAATTTTCACAATACCTTTATAATCACTTAAAAGATAATTTAATTTAATTTAGTTCATTTTAAAATAGAAATAGAATAATGCAAAAGAATTGTATTGAGATGTGCACAATGTTTGATCAGTTTTACAATATTAAAATGTCTGCATGAACAGGATGCATATGCAGGACTTTTGCCAGCTAATGTGCGTAGTGGAAAACAAATGCCAAAAGGTGCGGATATCAATGGTGAAAATGTATTTATGAGAATGCTTACCAAATGTTTATTAAAATGCCTGTAGTTTACAATAGCTTTGTTTTACTAGTTGTTTTGTTTCATAGAATTTAATAATTAATGTAATTAATGTTTGAGTTTCTTTAAGCATATGCTTTTTTGAATGATGATTCATGTTTTAACTTTATCTTTCCAGTAACATTTATTTTCATAGATATAGTAATGAAGTTGTCAAACACTTTTGTACCTGTTTTAATGAGAACCATAGTGTACCTTCATTTCAATTGTACCAAAAAACGTACAGGACAGTATCATAAGAGGTCTTTTTTGTATCATATAAGGTACAAACTTAAGGAACATTATTTGTCTATGAGGAAACAGTTAATAAACCACTCAGTTAAGACATTAAGTCTTTATGCAGTGTGTGTGTGTGTGTGTGTGTGTGTGTGTGTGTGTGTGTGTGTGTGTGTGTGTGTGTGTGTGTGTGTGTGTGTGTGGTTCATATCAGATTGTTCTTCTCCAGGAAAGCAAACCTAATGAAAAACAGGCCATTCAGGTTTCCAGAATTAAAACCTTCTACTACACAGTGCATTTAGAAAGTATTTGGGCTCTTTCATTAACATGCTATGGCTAGAATGCTTTGAATATCTTAATTAATAATAATAAAGCTTAAAGTGACATTTAAAGGCTTAACTAGGTTAATTAGGTTAACTAGGCAGGTTAGGGTAATTAGGCAAGTTATTGTATAACGATGGTTTGTTCTGTATATCGAAAAAAAATTGCTTAAAGTGGCTAAGAATTTTGTCCTTAAAATGTTTATTTAAAAAAAATTTAAACTGCTTTATTTTAGCCAAAATAAAACGAATAAGACTTTCTCCATAAGAAAAAATATTATCAGACATACTGTGAAAAAGTTCATGCTCTGTTAAAAAAAGAAAAAAAATTATAAGGGGGGGTAATAATTCTGACTTCAACTGTATATATATATATATATATATATATATATATATATATATATATATATATATATATGTGTGTGTGTGTGTGTGTGTGTGTGTGTGTGTGTGTTTGTGTGTGTGCGTGCCACATTAGCTGGAGTCCACCTGTTGTTGTTTTGTAAACTTTTATAGATACACCTGACAATAAATGAATATATCACAGTTCACTTTTTATAGCTGCACATTCATTGTTCTTTATCATCACACAAAGGGGTCTCTTCAAATTAATTTCAATGAAAAAGCTAATCTATTAAATCAACATGTAGAAATGCTTTAAAATGCCAGTCCTGTTCCTTAAGATGTTCACAGTACAATCAAGAGGCCTTAGATTTGACAGTAGGAAAATATATTGACATTTTTAATACTGCAGTTATTTATAATTTGAAGCAAAATATCAATTCAAAAGTCTAATAAAAGGTCAGCGATATACAGTAAAATAGGTGTTTCCGTTTCTGAACTTGTCTGTTCTGCTATATTTATTTTCTTATTAACTAGTAGACTGTTACCACACTCAAAAATCACTGAATACTCTAATAATCTCCCATACTATTATATAATGTATTATAATATAAATACATCCATGAACAAACAGTATGTGCAGTATATTTGCGCTAAACAGAAATTATTTCTAACTGCTACAGTATTTATTTACACTTGATGCTCGGAAATGACTGAAAGTAAATAGCACCCAGCACATTTTGAACCGTTTGAATGTAAATAGGATTTAACTTGTAAATAGTCTCAGCCAGCTAGAGTAGTTTCTGCCAATAAAATTAGCTTATATTTAAAATAAGATTTAGGTGTCATACTAAACACACCGCAATACAGAACAATGTAAATTTATTTAAATGACTAAATTAATAATTCAATATAATTGTATTGGTTATTTTTTAAATGTTTGTGGCAGTAAATGTGTTTTCCTATCTTGTAAATATTCACATTAATTCTTTTAAATTATTATTTTTTTCATAAACTTGAACATACAGTAAATGATCTCTAAGTTTCGCATACATATGAGCCAGAGTAAGCCATAAACACTAGGTTGACAGCAAACATTATATTCAAATTATAGTGAAAGTTGTGAACCTGCTAAACCAGGTTGGATTTGTTTGGTCTTGTTAACCATGCTCTGAAACTTAAAAATGGCTTAAAAACAACATGACATTAAGTGGACCAACCAAAACTTGGACTAAAAACATGGGCAAACATGAAAATAACTGTCAATAGATAGTCCCAATTAAATTGACTGGGCTTTAGAAGATTTGCAGAGAACAGCGACAAATTATTTGCTGCATTATATCGTAAAAAACAATATACTTGAGGCTGTAGAGTAGAGCAGGGTGTGTTGTGTTTTTATTTGCAGTGTCTTTACATCATGGCAATAAATGTGTCTAAGTAAAGCTATTTTTAAATATGTTTGTATATAATTATTTGCCCACAACAAAAGAATGCATCAATTAAATATGTCAGAAAAACAGTCTTAATCATTACTGGATTTACCTTTTTATTATATACAGTACGCAGAAGGCTTTTTGGACCCCTTAAATGAACTAAAGTTCATACTTTGCAATACTTCAATATTAAGATATTTACTACATTGGTTTTGTACAGTATTTTAGCATTATAGTGTAATATCAATAGTAGTAGTAACTTTATTTGTTGTAATTTGGTAGCATAGGCTTATGCCTCAAAAAATCAACAGTAGCCTACTAAATAAATAAACTGGAAATTGTGGGTTTGATTTAGATTGTGATGGTTAAGTCTATGTACACATTGTCACGATCACCAGCGATATAGCAGTTGCAGATTGTTGGAGAACTACAATCTCTTAGTTCGGGACACCAGAGGTGAGAATCTACTTAAAGTTTTATTAAACAGAATTGTCAGGCAGGCAATGGTCAAAACAGGGACAAACAGGTGCATGCAGAAAATCCAAAACTAGGGATGGCTGTTGTGTCGTTTCGACACAATGTCTTATCCCGAAGCGGAAATGTTTTGAAACACTGCACTGAAGCATAATTTGAAGTACCCAGGTCATGTGACCAAGGTGATTTGAAACACCCAGATCATGCTATTTGAGTGTTTTTATACACCAGGTCATGTGACTAAAGCCATTCAAAGCATCAGCCATTTCAGAAGCATTTCGAGACCTGGCGAATCTGTGTTTGACTGACAGGAAACTCAAAACTTGATCTCATGTAGCTGAGTGGACCGTTCGTGTGCATAAATTAACTATGATGCAAATGGCCCGAGTTCAAATCCCGATTTGTACAAATACTCTGAAATCATGACTTAATATTTTTTTAATAATGTTAAGTTTGGACGCCCAAAACAAGACATATTTATTCACAAAGTGTTCATTCAGTTGTAAAACCAATGTTAAAACAGAACACAATGCAAGAACAGAGCAATTAAAAACTAACATCTATTGCTGCATCACCCTGGATTCGAACCTATTATCTCTGCATGCTAGTCTGGAACTCTCATCGCTTCACTAACTCACTTGAAAACTCAAGTGTACAACTTTGGGTTTATTACCTCAATTTTCTTAACTGTTCAACTTTGTTGAAGCTGTTCTAGGGCAATACATTAAAATGACAACTAGATGTCACGGTAGAGACTGGTTTCAAAATGTTCCGAAGCTTCAACACATTTGTTTCAGCTGTTTCTGTGTGTCATGAAGAAAATCCAAAACATAGTCAGCAAAACAGGCGAAAGGTAAGGACAGGCAGCAAAACAAATGAAAAAAATAAACAAGGCAAGGGTCAAAAACACGGCAAGGCTAAACAATAGGAGCACTTTTAATTGCTCACTCACAGCTTACAAGACTCAGCAAAGTGTGTGTATGTGTGTGTCCTATAGGTGTCAATATAATCCTTGTTATCAATCTCTGATGGGCTTTCAGCTGTTTGTGTGCGCAATCAGGGAGAGAACTGGTGTGTGTGAGGTGCATAATGGGATTTGTAGTTCATAACAGTAGCACATTGTAGTTCTCCAGCGATCTGCAACTGCTAGATTACTGGTGATTGTGACACAATCACACACACAAAATTAATAAATAATATCACACAAAATAATATTATTAGTTTCATTTGTTGTAACATGCTAGCATAGGCCTATAGCTAGAAAAAAAAAATCATCAATAGCCCATAAAATAAATAAATTGATTAAATAATATATATATATTTTTAATTGTGAGTTTGATTGGCTCTTAAGAATGTGATGTTCAATAAATGTTTATGAAGTAATAATAACAGTAATAATAATAAAGCAAACATTCATTCATTTACTTTTCGGCTTAGTCCCTTTATTAATCTGGGGTTGCCACAGCCTAATGAACCGTCAACTTATCCAGCATGTTTTACACAGCGGATGCCCTTCCAGTCCCAACCCATCACTGTGAAACACCCATACACTTTCATTTACACACGTACACTATGGACATTTTAGCTTACCCAATTCCCCTATACCACATGTCTTTTTACTGTGTGGGAAACCGGAGCACCCGGAGGAAACCGATGCGAACAAATGGAAAACATGCAAACTCCACACAGAAATGCCAGTTGACCCAGCCGAGGCATGAACCAGTGACCTTATTTCTGTGAAGCGAGAGCGCTACTCACTGCTCCACCATGTTGCCCTATAAAGAAAAAAAGAAAATAATAATAATAATGGTTTTATTTGTTGTAACTAGGATACCTGAACATGCTACAGTAGCAAAGGCATATGCCTAGAAAAAAAATTGCCTTACAAAATAAATAAGTAAACTGGAAATTGTAGGTTGGATTGGCTTTTAGAGTGTGATTCAGCAAACGTACACACACACACAACAAAAACAACAAAATTAACAACAACAGTAAGGGACTAAAGGGACTAAGCCAAAGGAAAATGAATGAATGAACAAACAAATTAATTAGTTAATCAAGAACAACGACACAGAATAACAAATAACTAAATGAATGAATAAATAAATAAATAAACCCTACTGAAAAAAACAGCTTTAACCAGCCTAGGCTAGTTAGCTGGTTTTAGCTGGTCGACCAGGCTGGTTTTAGAGAGGTTTTGGCCATTTCTAGGCTGGTTTCCAGAGATGACCAGCTAAAACTAGCTTGACTAGCCTAGCCAGGCTAGGAGCCCAGCCAAAACCAACTATGTCCAGCTTAAACCAGGCTGGTCAAGCTGGTTTTAGCTGGTCATTTTCCAGCCTGACCAGCTAACACCAGGCTGGAAATGGCTGGAAACCAGCCTGGAAATGGCCAAAACCCCTCTAAAACCAGGCTGATCAACCAGCTAAAACCAGCCAACCAGCCTAGGCTGGTTTAAGCTGAATTTTTCAGCAGGGAATAGTTTCCCAGTGTTGTGTTCCAGCTGGAAGGGCATCCGCTGTGTAAAACATTTGCTGGATAAGTTCTTGGTTCATTCCACAGTGGCAACCCCTGATTAATAAATAAATAAAGTTATCTTTCACATTTTATTTTTGTTTTTACTTCAGTTTATGAGATGGTTAAAAGTCAGCATTAGAATACCGGGTAGACAATATTCTTTTGCCATTCTAGTCAATTCTGAGAACGGAAAGTCCTAACCCTTGGCTCTACTTGCACCATCCGATAAAGCTCTGCACCACTTAAAGTGCTTACGGATTGCGAGTTAACGAACCACTAACGAACCACATTTTTGTTTAGAGAGTAGGATCTCTGCTGTATTATGTTCACTCATTGTTCAGTTAACGTCACACGTTAATTATAAGCCCATCGCTGTGCCCCGGAGGCATCCAGTTCCCCAGAAGGGAGGCGCTGCCTACGCGTTCATGAGCGCACCGAGTTTCTCGTGCGCTCTATCAGAAAGCTGATCTATGTCAGAGGAAGGAAACCTTTCATTTAAACTGACGGGACGGCTGCTCGAAAGAAGACGGCAGATAACGGTACAAAAACTTTTTGTACAGTTTTTTTGTTTGTTTACCATTTAAATGGCATGCGTTATGCTATCTCTCAAAGTTTTGTATGATTGCTGGTTTTATAACATTCGCAGACTTTTATATAATCTACTTTATTGGCAAACTATTAACGTCATGGAAATTAGATATAGTTTGCTCTAACAATGCAGTACTTTCTGGTTGTGTTTAAATAAGTGTCTGTATAATGGAAGTCTATAGGATCTGTTTCCCACCCCAGAATGCTGCGTTTGTACTCTGTAGATGAAAGACGACATTTATGACAGAGCTTTGTTTTTGATGGTGTGTTCTTTTAAACGTACAACTAAGGAATGTAAGGAATGTGTGCAACATGCAAAAGAATACAGTTATTCTAAATGGCAAATAAATTGCGCGCGCGAGGCAGAATGGAGCTACTTAAAGTACAAATAAATTAATAGCTGATGTAAAACTAGCTGCAACTTAATCTGAAGACCATGTTTGTCTAAACTTTTTGATAAATGTTATTGACTGGTTGATCAAAACGATGAAGTGGTAAGTGCATTTGGGTATGCAAATGCATTTAGAGTAAAATTACATTCAATGCTGATTTGTTTTTGTTTTGTTGTTTTTTTTTTCATACCAGTTAACACATAAAAAACTATCATAATAATACTAAAAATATTATAAATAAAATTAAAATAAATATAATAAAAATAAATATAATATAAATATAATAAAAATTATATGTGGCATTATTCTAAAAGCATATAGAGCCTTGCAGGCAGTTTTCGTGAAGTATCACAATTTTTTTTTTCATAAATTAAAGCATGATATTTTACCTACAGTTAAAGTCAGAATTATTAGTCGCCTTTTTTTCTTTTTTTAAATAATTCCCAAATGATGTTTAAAAGTGCAAGAAATTTTTCAAAGTATGTCTGATAATATTTTTCTTTTGGAGAAAGTTTTATTTGTTTTATTTTGGCTTGAATAAAAACAGCTTTAATTTTTTTTTAAAGGCCATTTTAGGGTCAAAATTATTTACCCCCTTGGCCTATTTTTTTTCGATAGTCTACAGAACAAACCACCGTTATACAATAACTTGAATAATTACCCATACCTGCCTATTTAACCTTATTAACCTAGTCTAACCTAGCCTTTAAATGTCACTTTAAGCTGTATAGAAGTGTCTTGAAAAATATAGAGTCAAATATTATTTTCTGCCATCATGGCAAAGATAAAATAAATCAGTTATTAGAAATAGGCTATTAAAACAATTATGTTTAGAAATATGTTGAAAAAAAAACTTTCCGTTAAACAGAAATTGGGGAAAAAATAAACAGGGGGGGGGGGGGGGATAATAATTTAAAAGGGCTAATAATTCTGACTCAACTGTATAATAATTTGTATCAAGTAACGGCAATTGTGTATTTAAAGGGATAGTTCACCCAAAAATGTAAATGTACCTACTTTTTACTCATCTTTAAGTTGTTCCAAATCATTGTGTATATGTTTATTATGCTGAAGGCTAAAGAATGTTTTGAAAGAAGCTGAAAACCTCTAACCATTGATTTTCATAGTAGGAAAAAAACACATATTAATGAAGTCAATAGTTACAGGTTTAAACCACCTTTATTAAATAGTCAAAGTTTGTTTGTTTTTTCTTTATATCTTCCAATATAGACTGGATGATGGTAAGATTAGATCTCAGTGTGAGCACTGGCTGACTCCTTGTGCAAACCAAAAGTTATAGTTAAAATGTTTGAGCATGTACATATTTGTGATTCTGATGCTTGTTTGTTAAATTAGTGATTTGCATATATTGCCACATATCAGATTTCTATGTGAATAATAAACAGTCACTTATATTAACTTTAAATAAGATGCATTAAAATGCAATACAACGATACTGTATACTCTAAAACAATAGGGTGTATTTTTTATTTTTTATATTTATTTTATATTTTTACACAATCGTATAACAAACAAATCATTGATCCTAATGTGATATATGTACAAGAAACAGTTAAACGAATTATGTAGTTATAAATGAATAGGGTTAACGGTATAGTTCACCCAAAATTAAAAATTCATCGTCAAAATCATTTACTCACCCTTCACAAACCTGGAACATGGAGTTTCTGTTTTTCTGTTGAGGACAAATAAAGATGTTTTCAAGAAAGATTTAAGCCTGTAACTATTGACTTCCATAGCATTTGTTTTTCCTGAGTCAATGGTTGCAGGCTTTCAGTTTTATTCATAGTATTCTTTATAAATAAATATACAGTTGAAATCCGAATTATTAAACCTCCTTTGATTGTTTTTCTTTTTTAAATATTTCCCAAATGATGTTTAAAAGAGCAGTTTTCACAGTATGTCTGATAATATTATTTTCTTCTGGTGAAAGTCTTATTTGTTTCATTTCAGCTAGAACCATTTTAGGGTCAAAATTATTAGCCACTTTAAGCTATATTTTTTTTCCAATAGTCTACAGAACAAACCATCGTAATACAATAACTCGCCTAATTACTTCATTCTGCCTAGTTAACCTAATTAACCTAGTTAGACCTTTAAATGTCACATTAAGCTGTATAGAAGTGTCTTGAAAAATATCTAGTCAAATATTATTTACTGTCATCATGGCAAAGATAAAATAAATCAGTTATTAGAGATGAGTTATTAAAACTATTCAAATCTTCTCTCCGTTAAACATAAATTGAGGGAAAAAAATTAACAAGGGGGCTAATAATTCTTACTTCAACTGTAGAACAAAATAAAGAAACACATAAACGTTTGGAACAACTTAAGGGTGGGTAAAGAGAGATAAAATTTTCATTTTTAGGTGAATTATCCCTTTAAATTAAATTACGAATAAATATTTATGAATGTGTAATTACAAATGAGTTATTCCACAGTTAAATGTAGAAAGTTCTACATTTTTATTTCCTAATTTAATAATTCTTCTTTTAATTCTCAATAAGCAGATTTATGTTGATTCTTAGAGTTTTGCCTATGCATTGCACAGAATATTAACTCTGAAAACATTTAAATTTGTAATTCTGGTTTTATATGAGAGTCTAGCTTTATATTTACATTGTGATTGTTTCAACCTCCACAAAACATCATGTTTGTCTTTATCTTATATTTTACTTACGATTAATGATGAATTATTCCCTGTTTTGAACTGCTTTTGTTTGGTTTGCATGTTGAGATACCTATGGTGATAAAAACACTTTTTTTATTAGTGCCTTATTTACTGAAAGACACTGAACAGCTAGAGAAGCCTCTGGCTGGCCATTGGGCCATTGCTGAGCATTTGTCAGTCTAGTTTGTTCATCAGGCTCATGCTGGAACTAGGTTGCCTAATTCAGCCAACATAGGCTCATTCTGAAAATGTAGCCCTATATACATATCTGGAGATCACAAATATTGTAGCCAGAAGTACCTATGGCTGCATTTCGACTTTAAAACAAATGCCACGGGGTGGCATGACGGCATTTCTTTTTACGCTTAACAGCTGACCGCCTACCTCAGTGTGGACAGCTTTCCCGCTGTTACCAATTTGTCCAGTAGCTTGCCATGTAGGTTGACGGACTTGAGATGCAGAGAGGAGTTGACCACAATGACAGGGTTTGAGTCTGGTGAAGAACTCAAAAAGCCAGAAAGTCAGTAAAAGAAAAACAAAAGGCAAAAATAAAATAAAAAAGTAAATAACTTGAGAATGTGGTAAAATCTGAAAACGTGGTAAAATCATTATATTTTAAAACTCGGTTACTAAAGCCTGATATATACTTCTCCGTCAAGTGACCGGCGTAACCCACGGCACATGCAACGCGCGTATCTCTGCATTTATACTTCTGCTTGCTGTCTCTGTTGGTCTGCATTAATACTTCCAAAACGCTAGTGGGCAGTGGGGTGTTAATATTCCTCTGTGTTGAGTTTCTTCGCTGCTGTTTTGTACTTTCTGAAGGCTTCCTGAATGTACAAGTGGCTCAAACTCGCTCATTTTGAGGCAGAAACCAGCGGACATGCAACAACTTTAACTATGAGGTAAACACAAAACAAAACTTTCCATCCGGAGCTCCTTCACAGGACTCCACACTTGTAAACAATCACTCCATAGGGCTCGCGCCGCTCACATGACTCTCGGTCTCACCTTAACTCGTCGCGATACTGTCACATCCATCAGTGACCATCTGAGGGGGCTGTAGTGCATCAGGACTCAGTTAGCACTACAGCGTCCCAGAAAAACTACATTCTCATAAGCTGCGTCCCAAATCGCATACTTATGCACTATTCTATGCCATTTTGTAGTATAAATAGTGTAAGTAGTGTGTTCACACTGAAAACTCTAAAAATAATAAGTGCACTTTAATTACCCGGATGATGCACTCATTCAGCCGCTAAAAAGAAGTGTGGAATGATGGACACTTCACGCACTCAACGACCGCAGGTTTGCTTACGTAGCGGAAGGGGCAGAGCTATCAGACGCACATGTTGAATAACTTTATTTATTTTTGGATGGTGAAAGCAAAATTCTCCTACTACAGTGATTTTAGCGCCTCTCGATGGTGAATGAGGCAATACTCACGGCAGATATTATCTGATAATTCGGTCATTTATTTCACCGATTTGGCGACCGTCAAACGTCATCAGGGAAACGGCTTGAATTTTCGCTTAGTAAAAACACATTAGTGTGCCATTTGGGACACCACTATATACATATACTATCCTGTTGAGTGTGTAAGTGCATAAGTACATAGTGCATGAGTGCATAGTGTATAGTGTGCCATTTGGGACGCAGATATACATACCACGCGCATACACCGGAACACCTACACTGACCTGTCATCTCATCTGTTCTGTGTTACCGTTGATTATCTGGACTATATATTCTACCATTCCACCTTTGTTTGTGATCAACAAGGTGATATGAATACAAAGTAACAAATAAACGACAAAACCAGAAACTAAATCAGAGACGAGGCTCAGGAATAACAAACTCAAACAACTAAACCTAATTAGAAAACAGACGAGACAATAACACACGAACTAGACTAATGCAAAATACAAGAACAGGATCAGAATAACAAACTCAGAATACTGGACTTACTGAATACTCGAACAAGGAAGACAAATGACGCGATCACAAACAAAGGTGGAATGGTAGAATATATAGTCCAGATAATCAACGATAACACAGAACAGATGAGATGACATGTCAGTGTAGGTGTTCCGGTGTATGCGCGTGGTATGTATGAGAATGTATGTTTTTCTGGGACACTGTAGTGCTAACTGAGTCCTGATGCACTACAGCGCCCTCAGGTGGTCACTGATGGATGTGACAGATACCAAGCCGACCAATCACAGAGCTTGCGCTATTCGACGTTGCGACGTGTAGTTGCATTTTTGAGAGGTGCACGTCAGCGACGCCGACGGTCACGGCGTAGGGCTATGCTTCAATGCGTAGGCTGCGCCGTAGCATACGCGTGCGCTTGATACAGAAGTATAAATCAGCCTTTATGGTCAAAAAAACTCCCAACTTTTTGTTGAGAAATCATGTTTTATATCGTGTTTAGAAGAGTACAACTGCAAAAAAAAAAGTGATTTATGGAAATGACTAAAGCAAGTATTGAAGATTTCAATAGCAAAAGATTTTGAAATTTAAGACTTGAAAGAGGTGGTGGCAATTTTCACAATCAAGAGATTTAGTACAATATTCCAACTCATTATCTGCATTAAATTGTTTTTACAGTAATTAAAGAGATCATCTCCAAGACAGAACTTTCTGTATGAACTTTGTACCAAATCTATAGTAAAAAAAAAACAAGTTTTGATAAATAATGTAAGTTTAATGAATAAAACTTATACAACTTACATTTCTTATGAATACCTTCTGATGTACAGTAGAGGTGAATGAGGTGCAGAGAAGCTTTTTCAGAAAAATGCCCAATTCTATTTTCGTACCCATACCCCTTTCCCTTAAAACTGAGTGTTAAGAGGAAGGGCTTCAAAATTTACCTCTAAGAAATGGGACAGCACTACAGTACCTACACACGTCATCAGAAGTCATCGCGATCTCTTGCTTCATAAAAGATCAGACGATCGCCACTGCTGTAGCTATTCCAGTTGTGTTATTTTTTGGTATTTATCTTCATAAAATCACTGAGGCATATATTATGTTGTCATAACGATGTAATGTGGCAATAAGATCATAACTATACTGCGCATTTACACAGTGGCCATATTCATCTATGTAAACACACCAAAAACAACATTAACATTACAGCAGACAAAAGCTCATTCACAGTCACTAGACATTACTGACAGGTTATTCGAGTGTCAGAATGTTGTGGAACTGCTGTACAGGAGTTATGATTATGGATTATATTGAAATTTAGCGGTTTTTATTTTAGTGTTTTTTTTTAAAGGCATAAACACGAAACCTTTCAGTAAAACACGAAAGTGATTATGAATATATTAAAACATGTGCTTGTTTGTTGTAAAAATTTGTAATAATGGCATAAAAAAAGACTAGTTTGTGGATCTCCTTACCTCCGGGTGCAACTGTCCTGTCATTGTGGCTGGTGTATTCTGGGAAATTTTCTTACCTCTTGGTTTCGAGTGTGAAAAATCGAAGGGCTATCTACCCCTTCCCCTTAGCCCTACACCATCAAGCTAAAGAGAATTGGAACACCCCTACCCCTTCAAGGGAACGCGCAAAACAAGAGGTAGGGGTAAGGGAAAGGGCTAAGGGGTAGAATTGGGATTAGGGCAAAAGCTGTTGTTTTCAATCGTTTACTTCACTAAATCAGTGTAATGGTGCAAGGACTGATCCACTAGGCCCCATCGATAAATGGTTTGCATAGAAAAAAAATGTCAAGCTCTCTTGTAAAAGTATTTTA
Source organism: Danio rerio (assembly GCF_052040795.2). Classification (NCBI taxonomy): domain Eukaryota; kingdom Metazoa; phylum Chordata; class Actinopteri; order Cypriniformes; family Danionidae; genus Danio; species Danio rerio. Next base: position 11,068,546 of record NC_141034.1, read on the forward strand.
TTTTCATACTTTTTTGGCTGACATATTTTGTAGTTTATTTTTATACACTTAAAATGGAGGTGTTTGGTATTTTGTTTTAAAATACATTTCAATATATATTTGCCCATTCCTGGCGAGAAGTAGTAATAGTAAGTCCTAGGCTGTGGCCTACAGGCCTCAGGAAATGTGTAACTAATGACAAGTGAAATAAAGTGCATGGAAATCAGCTATGGCCATCATCTTTAGAGCTGACGGAGACAGGCCTGCATGAGAACTGGTCCTGCAAGAACTACGCTATTAAACTCTACAATGTACTAAGTACACTATCAAGTATCAGAACTTCATGTTCATGTAGACTGTTATGCCATGCAATCAAATACTGCAAAATTCTTTCAGCAATCATCAACATTAATTATAAAACAAATATTGAAAGAGAGAGTACATAACTTACAATCATGTTCCTATATACAAAATTGTATAAAGTAAACATTAAAAGTCCCCGAAATCTGAAACTCCTCAGTTGCTTCATCACTGTCTCAAGTATATGAATGCTGAATGCTGCCATCTTTATGTATGTATGCACAGTATGTACTGTGTGTATGTGTAACTGTGTAGGGAGAGATTCTTGTCTTGGCACCACATACTTCCTTCCTGTACGCTGATTCATGACTTCCTGTTATCAATCCATTAGCTTGTCATATGATCAGCAAATTGAACCGTCCTGTTGTTTTTTTGAGGCCACAGTCTTGCGTGAAGAGTGTGTAAAACACATAGTCTATGAAATTTCTGTGTACTTTGATTGACATGCAATCCAGCCGATCATAATGCCAATGTTCTGTGACCTGCCACTTTCTCCTACAAGAGTCTAAGAAGAGACTAACCATGCATAGTAGAGTTATTTTGGTCATTAACATGAAAAATGGTTCAAATGTCCTCGAATAGTACTTACACTGCAGTCAACAGCTTCCAAGAAAGGCTGGGCGTATATGTTTAATCTTTTCCTGATGCCTAGAAAAGTGTTTGAAATTGATATGTTTGTGTGGACAGCCTCACCATTGGCTGTCAATCAACAGTGCTGCAACTTGCTAAATGAATGGACTCGAAATCTGAGGACTCAACATTGATGAACAAGTCTTTTCTGTTATCAGACCGGGACAGTCAGCAATAATTTGGGAATCAATTTGTAACATCTTTTTTTTTCATTTATCTGAATTTCCCATTATTATATTTGTAGGCTATAGATTCCATCTTTATTGTGTTTAAATTTATGCGCATGTCCTGAATATATACCTTGTTTGCATATTGCAGGGATTTATGTCTGCTTTTGTCTGAAATCAGTTTGTAATTTATACAGAAATGATTCACTATTTTCCTGAGGATTGCACAAATTGTTTGGGGACCACATGGATTATACTGAAATCTTGATGGAAAGGAAGAATTGGGAGTGGAGTTTGGGAAGGGTCCATTGTCCCAGATGTGTACATTTTCCTATAAACTGTCCAATTCTTCTGTAAAAAAAAAAAAAAAAAAGAGAAATTTTTAACAGCAGAAAAAAACTACTTTTTGATTTTTTTTCATGAAATTTAGTGTTGTTGTTTTTTTCTCTAAAACTACCTGAACATTAGAAAAAAAAAAAATTCTGTTTTCATATTTTCCTGAAGACTGTACACATTTAGTGTACAGCAAATGTCTTTTAGGTCCCTTTTGACCTGTCGGCTGTAAAACCATTTTGACACCACAAAAACTACTGGCACACACATGGACATTCCAACACACTGTCACGGTCGGTGAGGGGAAAAGGAGCGAGGACTCAAGTGCAGGGCAATATGGGTATTTATTGATAAAAATAAAAAGCAAAAAAAGCAAAACAAACTCCCCCGAGGGGGGAAAATATTAATAAAACAAATAAACAAACAAACAAACTAGACTGGGCCGGCTGGCAAACTGGAGAACAGGACAAGACATGACATCTGATGACGAACTGGCACAGAACAGAAGACATGAGGAGATTATAAGCAGGAGCAAATTAACACACAACAGAAGAACATAAATAACTAATAATGGGTTAACAAGTGGGGTGGGACTAGACCAAGGGTTTTCAAAGTGTGAGGCGCGCCTCCCCTGGGGGGCCGCCAGAGCATGTCAGGGGAGGCGCGGGAAAAATATAATATAATAAAAATATAATTATTAAGTTTAATTATTATATGTATTTTTTTATTATATTTAAACGTTTTAATTAAACAAAGCAAAAAAATAATAATACGTGAAATATAAGAAAACCTTTTTTACCCAGAAGGCCATAGCTGTGAATTCGCTTCTGTTTGGCAAGCCCGCCAATACAGGTATATGCCTGTTAATACAATGGGTCGGTTTCTGAGACCCCCCCGATTCAAAGCTGTAATGAAGTTCACGGCCCTTTGGCCGCCGGGAAGAAGGAGGCTGAGAACCGAAACAGTTTTAAAGTGATTTATTAATGACAGCTCCGTGAGGAGCTGCCGTCAAACTGAAAGCAAAAGTAAAATATGTCCGGGTCCGGTGCTCTCTCGGCTTCCTCTGCCCTCGTTTCTCCTTTTATGATCCAGAGCTCCTTCCGAGGGATCCGAGGCAGGTGCGCACCGCAGGTGTATCCACTATTACGCGGTGGCCTCACTCTGTTCCCACGGCTCTCGGCCACGCCCCCTCGCCACAAAAGCCTTCAAGTTCAGGGCTTAAACTCAAAAGACGACGATATGTTGATTAGTATTTGAGTTTAGGATTTACGTGGACAGGACCAGCTGATGAACCACGACCTTTATGTGTGGTTTGTCAAGATATTTTGGCTAATGACAGCATGAGACCCACAAAACTTCGACTGTTTTGACTGGGATGGACAGTTCTTGGATCTGTTCTATTTATATTGAACAATCATCCTAGTTTTAAAAATGTTATATTAAAATACTTGTTATTACTCTGTAAATAATTGCACTTTCATGCAAATGATGATAAAAGTGAGTTAACAGTCTGACATCTGTCTGTGTCTTTATATATACTGTCCATATATATATATATATATATATATATATATATATATATATATATATATATATATATATATATATATATATATATGTGTGTGTGTGTGTGTGTGTGTGTGTGTGTGTGTGCGCGTGCGTGCGTGTTTGGGAGGAGGGGGGCGCCAATGGATAAGTTGTGTCAAAAGGGAGGCCCACTGTCTTAGACTTTGAAAAACCCTGGACTAGACAATAGATGGGAGAGCGCATGACAAGACATGCACAGGACAAGAACATGCAGCCAATGAGAGAACTCATTAACCGAATGTTCAAGACAACACAAGCACAACACTGAAGCACACGACAAAAGCACGTGACCACAATGTAAAAAGAGCCACGTCCTTTGACAACAGAAGCAAGACACGAGCACACGATGAATGAAAACACTCACCGTGCGCTCACATACGCAGCGTTGATGTTTTATCCCACCAAAACCGAAACTTACTAGATTGAGGCGCTGGGAATGAAACACCACGCTGCAGACAGACTAAAACACAAACACGAGTACAAGAGCACGCGTGTCCGAGGCACGCAGAGCCTGCGAGGCCGCATCAAGTGGGAGCGTACACCCACGGCGGCGTGCGCGCGCGCACACACAGAGAGACACAAAATGACAGAAACAGGACCAGACAGAGCTAGTGTCCGAGCTCTGCCACCAAAACAAGAATTTACAAGACCAGAGTGGCAGAACCCTGACACACACCTCTTAAACACAACAATCTATAAACAAAATCTATACCATTTGGAGTCTATAGTCTAAAATAGTGATCAAGTGAGCCAGAACTACACTGGTTCCCACTTAACTGTGTATTAATGAAATGTATGATTTATTTAGTGCGAATATATTGTGTATCAACCGCTGCTCACAACATAGGCTCATTCTGAAAGCGTAGCCCTATATACATTTTTGGAGATTGCGAATTATGTAGCCAGAAGCACATATGGCTGCATTTTGTCTTTAAAACAAATGATATGGTTCGTATGACGCTGTTCCTTTTCGCACTTACCAGCTGACCGCTTACCTCATTATGGATGCTTTCCCGCTGTTACCAGTTTGTCCAGTTAGCTTGCCATGTTTGTCGGCGGACTTGAGACGCAAAGAGTAGTTATGATGATGAGGTTCGAGTCTGGCGAAGAAAGTGGGAATGGGAAAAACCAAAGGCAAAAATAACAAGTAAAAAACAGGGTGAGAATGTGGTAAAATCTGAAAATGTGGTAAATATCAGGTGAGGACTTATTTTGGATCGCTGTTTTAAACTGTTGGTTGGATTTAGAGAAGTTGGTGGGAGGGTCAATCATTGCTTTTGAAAACACCATTGGTTGGGTTTAGGGAGAGAGGAGAGTGGGTCAGTCAGTAGATTGGTCAGTCATTCAGTCAGTTAGTAGACAGCGGCCTTTGGTTGATTTACATGAGAAAATCAGGTGCAAATAGCACTTCCGAGAGGTATGTGAGATCTCAAAAAGCATACACAGCAGCCTCTCGTGGATTTGCAAAATTAATCACTGCAAAAAATAAATAAATAAATAAATCGTAGCTCCTGGGACGTATTTGGCACACTCCAGAAATGTATGTAGTGGTACATTTTCAAAATGAGTCTGGGTTGGCTGCTCATGACAGTTCTATAAGATGACACTTTCTGAACAATTTTTATGACAGTAATTTTGATTGTCACTACATATTAATATTTCTTTCTGTTTTCTTTTAGTGACCAATGGCTAACTTAACAGACTGTCCCTCAATCGATGAATTCCGTAACCAAGTCTATTCTACAGTGTACTCTATCATTACTGTCTTTGGACTGATGGGCAATGGCTTTGCACTGTACGTGCTTCTTCGTACCTACCGTCAGACTTCAGCCTTCCACATTTACATGCTGAACTTGGGTGTATCAGACCTGCTGTGTGTCAGCACTCTGCCCCTCCGGGTGCTCTACTACATCAACAAAGGGCAATGGAACCTGGGGGACTTCCTCTGCCGGCTGAGTTCCTATGCACTCTATGTAAACCTCTACTGCAGTGTCTTCTTCATGATGGCTATGAGTTTTACCCGCTTCCTAGCGATCGTATTCCCGGTGCAAAATCTGAGGCTAGCCACAGAGAAGAAGGCATGGATAGTTTGTGTGTGCATTTGGATCTTCATTTGCATGACCAGTTCACCTTTTCTGCTCTCAGGTCAGCATACTGACCCACTGACTAATAAAACCAAGTGTTTTGAACCACCAGAAAAGCCAGGCAGCCTGGATAAACTGATCATGCTCAATTACTTTTCCCTGGTAGTGGGATTTATCATCCCCTTCCTTGTCATCTTACTGTGCTATGCTGGCATCTTGCGCACTCTACTTAGGAACACTAGTGGTGCAAACAAACAGCGTTACACTCGTAACAAAGCCATTCGATTAATCATTGTGGTGATGCTGGCTTTCTTGATCAGTTTTATGCCCTATCATATACAACGCACACTGCATCTCCACTTCAAAAGCCGCAAAAGTGCAACCTGTGAGGAAGTCAATTACATGCAGAAGTCTGTGGTCATCACGCTTTGCTTGGCTGCTGCCAACTCGTGCTTTGACCCGATGCTCTACTTCTTCTCTGGAGAGAACTTTCGACACCGTCTATCAACCTTTCGCAGGGCTTCTGGAAACGCCATTTTACCACACAAGGGCCGTCATCCTCTCCAAAGCTCCCCACCTGCGGAGGATAGTGAACTGCAGAGCTGTAATGGTTCAAACACACATGGGTAGAGGAAATGAACATGTGTTAAATATAAAGATGAAATGAAGCTTATTCTTCAAAGCAGTTTTAAGAAGGTGAAGAAGAGAAACAATGAAGAAAATCCTATTTACTCCATTCCAGTATTAAAAGTAAAAACTACTCCGCAGATTTTGTGCATGACTTCGATGAAGGATGGGTATCTATTATTAATTCATTATTATATAAAATGACTCCAGTCTGTAGAAAATGTGCTTCCAATATGTAAAACATGTTCTTATGACAGCTTTTTGAGATATATAATAATGTTAATATATGTTGTAACTTCGTGTAAATACTGTATGTTGAAAATAAATTACCTATTATTATGTTCTCATCTGAAATCAACTTCGAAAGGGGCATAAAAGAAAGGAACAAAAGCAATTTATCAGGGAGCCAACAAAGTTTGTTGTATACAATGCTGTTTTTTATAAATATATTAGTTATCAACTTTTTGTGAGTGGAAATGTGTTACTATATTTGCCATTAAAACATTTTATATTGTATTTTTAATAATGATAACAGGATAACAATGATTGGTTGTTATGTATTATTGGAAGTGTTGATGTAAATTATTTAACATGTAAACTATTGGATTCTGCATGCATGATGTTCTTTCATTCATTTTTCTTTGGTTTAGCCCATTATTTATCAGGGGTCCACAGCGGATTGAACCACCCATGCAAGATGTGTTCATTGTAAAACATATTCTTATATCAGAGTTTTCATAATGTATTAATGTTCAATTATATCACAATGTATTGTAAATACCTTGTTTTGAAATATATTACAAATGTAACATTTCAAACTTCTAACTTGACTTAGAGAGTAAACAAAAGCTACTCAGCAATATTCCGTATACATTCCTTATACAAAGTGCTATGATTATTTGACAGTTATTTTAGGAAGAAAAAGAGAGGAGGTGTTTTGGAAAATAGTAAAAAATTATTTTTTTTTGGCTAAGTCCAGTCGTGTCCAAACTCTGTCCTGAATGGGAGGTGTCCTGTTGAGCTTAGCTCCAACCTGCTTCAACACACCTGCTAGGAAGTTTCTAGTACAGGCATGTTCAAACTCGGTCCTGGAGGGCCGGTGTCCTGCAAAGTTTAGTTCCAACCCCAATCAGACACACCTGGGCTAGCTAATCAAGCCCTTACTAGACTTTCTAGAAACATCCTTGCAGGTGTGTTGAGGCAAGTTGGAGCTAAAACCTGCCGGACACCAGCCCTCCAGGACCAAGTTTGGACACCCCTGTTGTAGTATATCTAGTAAGAGCTTGATTAGCTTATTCAGGGGTGTTTGATTAGGGTTGGAGCTAAACTCTCCAGGACACTGGCCCTCCAGGATGGACACCCCTGGCTTAGTCTCTTTTTTTATCAGAGGTCACCACAGTGGAATGAACCACCAACTTATCCAGCACATGCTCTACACCAGGGGTCACCAAACTTGTTCCTGTAGGGCCGGTGTCCTGCAGAATTTAGCTCCAACCCTAATCAAACACACCTGAACAAGCCAATCATGGTCTTACTTGGTATACTTGAAACATCGAGGCAGGTGTGTTGAGGCAAGCTGGAGCTAAACCCTGCAGGGACACCGGCCCTCCAGGACCAGGATTGGTGACCCCTGCTCTACACAGTGAATGCCCTTCCAGGCACAACCCAGTACTGGGAATACACTGTCATTCACACAGACTACGGCCAATTTAGCAACTCCCCTATAGCACATGTATTTGGACTATGGGGGAAGTTGGAGCACGCAGAGGAAACCCTTGCTAACACGGGGAGAACATCTAAACACAAAAATGCCAACTGGCCCAGCTGGGACTCGAACCAGTTCCTTTTTTGCTGTGATGCGCCAGTGCTAACCACTGAGCCACCAATTCACCTTGGGGAATAGTTGAAAAAGCCAAAAGTTTAGTAGAATGTGCTTATAGGTTTTTTATTTTTATATTAAAAATAAATATATTCTCTTTTAAATCATTTAGTCCCAATAAAAATATTATGATTGTTGTGGCTGCATTTGATTGTCTGCATAATTTATATTACTTAGTTACTAATGCCCTTCACCCATTCCGGGGTATGGGACGCCAAAGATCAATCTCCAGTGGTATCTGTCCTGGGCCATTCTTTCTTCTTGTCTCCAGGTGTAACCCATCCTTTAACCCCTGCCTGTCCCTACGTCACGATGCCAGGTGTTTCTTGGACAGCCTCTCTTCCGCTTCCCTTGGGGGTGCTACTGGTCAAAAGAAGGATATTTGGCTCAACAACTTCCTTTTGGCTTTCACCATCTAGCATCATGCATCTCTGGGTTTTCGGAGGTCCTTCATCTTCAAGGAATTTAGGGTGCTTTAACATCTGTAGTTCGGTTCATTTGTTCCAGACTAAGGACAACAATTAATAGATTGTAGCAATTTTTCTTTTGGTTTTGGGTTCTTTTTCCCCTTACTGATTGCTTTGGTCCGAACCAGTTAAAAAGAACCAAAATGCAGTCATGTGACAAAATCTACATCACTCATTGGGCAGTTGTTATTGAACATATTTTCAAAACTGCTTCAGTTGGACAGAATTAATGTGCAGGAAAATGCCAATAGAACTCCAGCAAGTAAACAAACTGGTAGACACAAAATGGCACTTTTTTCACACCTGTGGATCAATTCTTTTGTTCCGAAACAGGGATTAAAATTGCTACATTGTTGCATTTTGTTCTCTGAGCAGTTCGCCTTCACACGGCAAAGTTTCTAAATGGACCAAAAGAGCTAAAACAAATCACGTGCGAGAAAACTCTTCTCACACTGGTTAGAGTTTCATGATTTTTGATTATTTTTTTATTTATTTGTTTAGAGTAATGATCATGCATTATGCCTCCTTATTTTAATTTATGATGGAGCAGTAAGGCATTAAGGCATCATTTTGAATGGTGAAAACCACAGACATCATCACCAAATATAAATCAGAGATAAGACTTTCTCATACATAGATACACAACGTTGGCATATGCATAATAGGCTTTTCATAATAGAGAGCAATAACAGATAAACCAAGACTGCATTTCGGTCAATTTTCCTAATGGATAAACAGCTCTTTTTAATCGTTAGCATGCTTAACTTTCATATTTGACATGAAACGAACATTTACCGGTTGGAATGACATCCCGCCCTACTCATAATTCTTTCTTCATATAGCCATATATGCCTATTCCATATCCATAATACACTGTGATATAGCTTGGCTCGGATCGTATTGCTTTTTCACTACAATCATTCCTTTCAATCAAACTTAGAGCACCTCATTCAGGCGATCTCGGACCGATTGTTTTGGCTCGGATCCGAGTGTGATTGTTTGATTCACATAGGCAAAATGAACTGCGCTAACTTGGGAAACGTGCCAGGTTCTGAAACAAAAGGTATAAAAGCACCCTTAGTATAATATATATTTTGTATACAGTACATCACTTTAGACAAACTAAACTTTTTGAGAATGAAGCACGGCTGCGGCTGTAAAACAATGTTTTAATGCATTGCAAACGGTGAAGGTGCATCCCAAGTCACTTCAGGAGAGTGGTCATCTTATGAAAATATTACCAACAATACATCAGGTAATGTTTCTCTCTCTCTGTTTAAAGCTGTTGGTAAAGTGCTGTCAACAAATATTTTTCCTCCACATCCCATAATGCACAGCGCATCGGCCTACGGCAGCTGGATTAGTCCAAAAAGGTGCAGTACTTTTGAGACACTGCTCGCTGCAGAGCCATTTAACCCTGAAATGAGAGAAACTCTGGGTTTTCCGTTTCAAAATGGCAGGTTTGTTAAACTGGAGAAAGCAGGGTAAGTCAAGCCTGTTTCTGAAAGAGAGGTAACTTTAACTTAAAGTCAGTTACTGTGGTAACTTTAACTGTGAATAACTGTGAATCTAACCTGGTCAGAAGCAGGTTTTATTCTCTAAACTCAGAGTTTCTGTCTGTCTCCTCCCCTTTTTTAAAGATGAAGCGGTATTTCTCGCCTTAGCCTTACGTTTCCACCCACCTATTTTAATGCTCATTTTGGATACGTGCATAAAAAACGATTGATAGAAATGTCGTGATGCACATAACTTTTTAAAATATGCATAAAAAACGCGCATAACTCAGTAGGATAAAACTTTGTTCGATAGAAAATGTGCGCATAAACTACGATGGAAACACTTTTACTGAACAAATTACAGTATGTACATTAAAAAAAAGATCATGATCATATGATAATGAAAATGTGTGTAAATGGACAAACCAGCAGGCTGGGCACACTGTAACATGTCTTAAATATTGTTTTAGTCATTCTAAAATGCCTTAACTGTTTCAGTATTAGTGTATATTATTAATTACCTCCGAACGTCTGGTGCGTGTCAAGAGTCTCCGCGTCTCATGGCTTCAGACGCCCCCACGTGTTCATTGTGTTTCAGCATTGTCTTCTGACATCGAGGCGCAAGTACATTAATTAGGCTAAATAAAGAATTAATTGACGCAGCTTCTTTTACCACAGTAAATTCTGTTTTTACTGTTGATATTTGGTGCCAGTTTAATCAGGAAGTGACAATTTTTTTCTCTTTGACTCGTTGGATGGAATTTTATTCGCATCTTTTATGCAATATTCCAGTTTTGCACATAAATTTATATAATATATTTGGATGGAAACATAGCTATTGCCTACATTTTAGTCACACACAGAAGAACTGTACTAGAATGGCTTATGCCTTTTTAATAAATAATTAAATTGAATTCACCTTCGATATGCACTGTAACTAGATTAATGGGATTATTATTCTTTCTAAAAATTATTTTTAGTACTGCTTACCTTCTAAATGTTATATTAACCTTTATCACTTGATCAATAAAAAAGGCAGACACACAAGTGCACTGTTAAATCATTTAAAACTAATAAATGTATAAAAGAAAGTTTAGAAAAAAATATATAAACGTCACAAATTACATTACTTATTTTAATTATACTTAAATATTAAAATACTTAAAAAGTTAAATTAGGCATTAACTTGAGCAGCTGTTTTCCCACGCTAACTGGTTGATGGTTGCTTCTTTTCAAATATATACACTCATATTTGCTATAACTTTGCATGAGAACATCAAGTTCAGCTGGAGAAAGAAATGGTGATCTCTTTTATAAGATATTGCCATAGTCACTCGTAATGTCTGCGCTCCACTGATAATGCCTTTTTAAAGTCACGGTGTGCGCGCTTAACTCTGAGTTAGTCTACTCGAAGTTGATTGACCCAACTCAGATCAGCTGTTCTGAAACCGAAAACTCTGAGTTTTTAATCTCTCGGTAAATCAACTCAGAGTTGAAGTTTAAACTCTGAGTTGTTTGAACCTCCTTACTGAAACAGGCCCCAGATCATGTTCTCACCACAAACAAACTGCTCCAGGGTTCGTTTGAAAGCGTAACGAGGTATGATTTTTTTGGTCCACTTCTGATGTGCACTCAAGTCGACATTTACACCTGCTCAAACGAACCGCACCAAAAAGGAAACCAAATTCTAGTGCAATTCAACCAAACTAAATAAAGCAGGTGTGAGAAACCCTTAGTCTCTGCATCTCATTTGAGTGTGTGAGTAGTGGTTTAGTTTTATAAGGTTGGCTTGCAACCCCACACTTAACCCTCCTCCTTTTTCATATGGACTTGGGACCGGCAATGACAGAGTTGTAATTTATTTAACTTCTACTTTTACATTCATTATTGACAGTTCAGCAGAGCCATGCCTCTTACATTTTTTTTCTTGTGCTGGCCCATGAAGGTGGTTGAAGTAGGGAAGTGAAGGGGTGGCAATGTGGAGTGGGAGTCAGATACAAAAAGCCATGGTGGCACCTTGAATCTGGAGAGTCAAGGCAGAGAAAAGCTTGGAGCCAGAGTCATGATGGCATTTAGGTATGAGGAGCAGCTAGCGTGGAGTCCTGAGATGGATGCAGATAGATGACCAAGGTGGAGCTGGAGGTAAGAGGGAGTCTAATGAAGCTGATGCGATAATAGGCCATGGTGGAGACGAGGGAGTATGGAGATAAGTTGGTGGTGATGTGTTGAAGGGCAGAGGTGGAGCACTGTATGTGCCCCTTCGAACTTACTATCTGACTTCCTATGCTGGCTGAGTTCCTATGTGCTCTACTTGAACCTTAACTGCAGTGTCGTCTTCATGATGGCTATGAGTTTTATCCACTTCTTAGCAATCCTAGCATGGTGGAGACAAGGGAGAATGAAGCTGGTGTCTCTGTTTCAAAGGAAATCCCTGAGGTAGCTGGAGACAGGATATCCTGAAACACATCTTAAGCACTGGATTTTACGTGCTGAGGGTGAGCAGAGGGGTTTCAAGGAGTCAGAGGAGACACATGGACCGACTGGAGGAGAGAGGAAAAGGAGAGCGAAGTGGGACAAGTAGAGACTCAGTGGATAAAGAAGAGCTGAACAGGACCATCAGACAACAAAGATGAAGGAAAATAGTTTGGGAACAACAGAAAAAGGAGAACCAGGAAATCATCCTCCTTCAACACTAGAACCGAGGTGGTCATATTGAGCATTTTTAAATGATGGAATTTAACAACTGTTAAAATAAAAAAATAAAAAACATATAACTGTAATGCGGTGGCCTTTCCTAAATGTGTATATTTTTTCCCAACATTTTAATTTTATTCAAATTACAAACACAAAAGATTACTGATATTTTTCTATCTTGAATTATTTACCATACCGGTCAAATTGACCATATGCATATTAGTGTCCGCTACTTATACCCTTGCTTTTGAATATGTATGCATATTTTGCCAAACAACTTCCTACAAAACAATAACATAACTTTCTGATAGTGAAATCATAACTTTGCTTCAGACATGTCTTTCAAAACAATATATTTAGTGCGATAAAAAAGTTATCTTCTGCTTACTGGTGAGATGCACATGAGTGATCTAATAACTCATTAATTTTCTTTTCGGTTTAGTCTGTTTATTATTCTAGGGTCGCCACAGTGGAATAAACTGCCAATTTATCCAGCATATGTTTTACGCAGCGGATGCCCTTCCAGCTGCAACCCATCTCTGGGAAACATCCATACACACTCATTCACACCCATAGACTACGGACAATTTAGCTTACCCAATTCACCTGTACCGCATGTCTCTGGAATGCACCCGGAAGAAACCCGCAAACGCAGGGAGAACATGCAAACTCCACACAGAAACGCCAACTGACCCAGCCGTGGCTCGAACCAGCGACCTTCTTGCTGTGAGGTGACAGCACTACCTACTGCACCACTGCATCACCCTGGACTAGTCACTCATTCATTCATTTTCTTTTCGGCTTTGTCCCTTTATTTATCTGGGGTCTCCACAGCGGAATGAACCGCCAACTTATCCAGCATTTGTTTTATGCAGCGGATGCCCTTCCAGTTGCAACCCATCACTGGGAAACACATACACAAATAATACCTGCCATGAGTATAAGCATATTCACCATCGGGAAGCAGCATAATCACTCTCTTAGGAGAATTTTACAATCTAAAATAAATAATCTAACTAACATCAGTGCCTGAACGCTCCCCCTTTACCACTATGTGAGCAAAGCAGCGGACGTTGAGTGTGTGAACTGACCAAAATTCCACACTTCATTTCACCAGTTGAATATGTGCATCATCCGGGTATTTAAAGTGCACTTATTCCAGGGGTCCAGGGGACCTTTTGGAAACTGAGAGCTACTTCTTGGTGTAACGAGGAGACTGACACGGAGGGATCCATTATGCAGTATTTATTAATCACACTCTCACTCAAACATTCAATACGCACAAAGGTGCGAACACACAACAACAGTAGCGGTAAAGGTCTCAAGGCTGGCGGCTGGATTCAGAGTCCGTGTATCAGGCTTGGGTCATGGGCAGGCAGCGAGTATCAGAGTCTGTGTAACAGGCTTGGGTCGTGGGCAGGCAGAAAGCAAAGCAGAGTCAGAAACGGGCTGGAGTAATACACAGGAGATCAGGCAGGAAATAACGCTCAGTAATGCTGGCCGGGGCTGAAAAAGACTTCGCCCTGAGTGAAGGTTTGAGTGCGGCTTATAAAGGGTACTTGGGTCATTAACTGGATTGGGAAACAGGTGTGCTGGATCAGTGTAAGTGGATGACGTAATGCTTAGAAGTCCGGAGATGGCGGCCTCTGCTGGCCAGCGAGGGGAATGACTGGGACCGAGTCGGTGACACTTGGGTACCGATTAGTATGAAGGGCTACCAGTTATTAAATAACACATTTTTCTTAATTTACTTTTAATTATATGTTATTATTAATAATTAATAATAATCATCTTTGTGAAGACATTGATCATGTTAATGATTTCTCACAGTGGTTGTCAACAATGATTTAAGTAGATAAATATCAATATGCAACAGTTCATTTGTCTGAAATTGTTTTTAAAGTTTTTTTTATATATAACTTAAAGTAATTTTTAAATTTACACCAATGCAAGTGTAATTAAAAAAAGAATACCTATAAAATATTAGATGCAGCTTACTCATTTGTAGTGCTATGGTGAGCTATTTTTTAGAACAGGCCTGCGGGCAACTCATGTGAACCTGGCGGGCTACCTGGTGCCCACGGGCACCATGTTGGTGACCCCTGACTTATTCTTTTTAGAATTTCAGTGTGAATGCACTACTTACACTATTTGTACCACAAAATGGCATAGAATAGTGTATAAGTATGAAATTTGGAACGTACCTTAGGACTGTAATGGTGGGGGCGTGGCAACAGAGGTGGAGTTCCACATGCAGCTTTTATTCATACAGAGAATGGTCAGCAGGCAGAGGTCAAAACGGGAGCAAAACATTAATAGCAAGGGTAATCTAAAAAAAAAAAAGTAGTCCAAAAAAGGGAAAAATTTATCATAATTCAAAAAGTCCAAAGGCAAAAAAAATAAAATAAAAGACAGGGCAAAACATAGAAAAACAAACAAACTAACAAAAAACAAGAACAGGCATGATAATGAGCAACATGAAATGAAACACAATATCCCAATCTGTAGCTGTGTGAGTGTGGTGCCTAAATTGTTTGTGTAATGTGCTAAATGATCTGCAGCTGTGTGTGTGTGTGTGTGTGTGTGTGTGTGTGTGTGTGTGTGTGTGTGTGTGTGTGTGTGTGTCAGACTGTAATCAGCTACAGCAGGTCATTAGAGTTTGGACTGGCGCAAAGCATGATGAGATGTGTATTCGAGGTGAATGGTTGGTGGAGTATACGTATAGCTGGAGTGCCCTCTAGTGAGTCTGGTGGGCACTCCAGCTAATTTTTTGTGAGAAGGACAAACCAATGCAGATCATTGTGCACTACCACCAGATATCTCTGAGTTTATTTTGAAAGGCACAAATTAATTTGGGGTACTCTGATTCTGGTTACTTTTTTACTCTGTTACTTTTTTGACTTATAGTGTGTACCACAGTCATACATCTGTAACTGAAGCACTTCTAACATAGGCTACTAAACCCAAATGAAAGCGTATGTAAAACGAGTATTGTTGTGTGATTGTTTTTTAAAGCAGATGGCCCATTGCATGGTACCTGAAAGTCGCTGTGCGTGAGTGACAGATATGTGGAGGATTAACTGAAGTGAAGTGAATATTGGAAGTGAGAATGGCTGAAGTGAGGAGTGAAAGCACACACATATTGTGAGCACACACCTGAAGCAGTGGGCAGATATTGTTTTCAGCACCTGGGAGCAATTAGGAGTTATATACCTTGCTCGGGGGGTAAGGCAGATACAGTATGGGTATATAGAAAGTGTAGAAGGAAAGGTGTTTGGTATAGAAGATGTACAATAGAAGGTGCAAGGCACATATGAATATATAAAGTGTATAAAAGGTGGACAGAGTGTGGTTCATTCACTTCCTCCATTTACTCCCATGGCCACAGAGTGCTTCAGTCTACCAGCTCACAAAGTGGCCATAGCTAAGGTGCCAGATCACACGCTGGTCACCGCCAATCTGCTGTTAGCTCACATGATGGCTTCCCATCCCAAGTTAGCCAGCTGAGTTCCATGAGTGACCAGAGATGCCACTTGAGTCCCCCGAATGGCCACCAGAGGTGTGTGACTTCCCAGTGCAGCCAGAGCTGTGTGACTTCTCAGTGCCACCTGAACTCCAAGACCCCTTAATGCAGCTGCCTGATCCACTAATGCATCGTGATCCTGAACCTCCTGATCTGTGTATGCTTCCTGGTTTCTAGTTTCTAGACTCATTGGGGTTGTCTGGTCTGCCAGTGTTTTCTAATCCAGAGCCTCCTGACCCACTGGGGTTATCTGACCTGCCAGTGCCTCCTGACCCAGAGCCTCCTGACACACTGGTGTTGTCTGAACAACCAGTGCCTCCTAACCCACTGGGGTTGTCTGACCTGCCAATTTCTGCTGAACCAGAGCCTCCTGACCCAACGGGGTTGTCTGATCCACCGATGCCTCCTGACCCAGAGCCCCCTGACCCACTGGGGTTGTCTAACCTACCAGTGCTTCATGACCCAGATCCTCCTGACACACAGGTGTTGTTTGAACCACCAGTGCCTCCTGACCCACTGGGGTTGTCTGACCCGCCTATTTCTGCAGAAGTAGAGCCTTATGACCCACTGGGGTTTTCTGATCCACTGGTGCCTCCTGACCCACTGGGGTTGTCTAAACCACCAGTGCCTCCTGACCCAGAGCCCCCTGACCCACTGGGGTTGTCTGATCTACCTGTGTCTCCTGACCGAGAGCCTCCTGACCCACTGAGGTAGTCTGAACCACCAGTGTCTCCTGACCAAGAGCCTTCTGACCCATTGGGGTTGTCTGACCCACCAGTGCCTGCTGAACGAGAGCCCCTAGCTTCCTCATAACTCCACATTCCAGGACCATCTCAGCTCCATGCTCCAGGGCCTCCTCAGCTCCACATTCCAGGCCCTCCATACGGTAGCTCCACGCTCCAGGATCCCCACAGCTTCATGCTCACCTCTGCTGCATGGACCTGGCCCTCTATTTCTCCGCATGTTCTGCCTCCACTCCTCCAACCTCAAGGACTGCATTGGGAGCATCTGGAAGCGGCTCCTATAGGGAGGCTCCAGCATGACCACGAGCAGAATTGCCCTTGAATGCTGCTGGGGAACACTCCCTGTCATTCAACTGAACTACATATCCCATCATTTACTGCACTCAGACACCAGTTCCAGATCAACCCTTTACTACACAAACAGCTGAAGCGTTTCATCATGGATTACTGGGTATATATACACCATACACTGATATCCAATATCCTTTTCTGTAAGTGATCATTGCAAAGCATTTTTAAACCGCCTACCATGTTAGAGTTAAGGTTATTTTATTGTTTTGCAATAAAAATGGGACCCTTGCATTTGCTACAGCTCCATGGCTCAATGTGCTTTTAACCCAACCCTGGTCATATTAATCAAACTAATCATTAAAAAAAAAATGTGTATTGTAATTTCTCAATAAGAGATGCTGCAAAAGTAAAAACACAGGTATCTAAAAAATACAATCATTTAAATTGTTTACTTTGCAATGTGACAGTTATTTTTATTTGTCCATAAAATAAAATGTATCTTCATTTTTCACTTTATTTAAATTTTTTTTTTACTTCAGTTCTAAGGTGAAAAAATGAGGTGCAGAAAAAGAAAAGTTATCGGTAGTAGGCAATAGTGTCACACTTTATTTTGATGGTCCGTTTGTTGAATTTAAGTTCGACTGCATCTACATGCCAACTAATTCTCATTAGATTACAAGTAGACTTTTAGGTAAGGGTTGGGGTTAGTGTAGGTTTCTTATAGTCAGTTAAATGTCTGTTGAAAGAGCAGTATTAACAGATATTAACCAGACAGTCTACTAATACTCAAATGGACACTCGAATTAAAGTGTAACCAGAAATATTTATCAGAGATTGCACTGCTTTGTACGTGCTGCACTGGGGGAAACACTGATGTCTTCCACTGTGTTACGGACATTTTTGTGAGATTAGTGGCTAAAGCAGTGCAAGGTTGCGAGTAACCACTAGAGTGTAGTGTAGAGCTTGGAGGTTCAACTTCACCACTTTAAATGATTAGGAGTGAGAGACAGTTCAAAATTCTAAAAGTCTAGTCTATCTTAAAGGTGCTGTACACTCAAGAACATTTATATTTTTACTCGTTCAAACTACTTAATTAAAATGAGTTGAAACCACACAATTCTTGAGATTTCATTGGGAATTTTTTTTTTTTTTTATGTTCAATCCACATAAATTAGTTTAAAGTGTTATCTATTCATTTTCTTGTCGGCTTAGTCCCTTTATTAATCCAGGGTCACCACAGCGGACTGAACCGCCAACTTATCCAGTAAGTTTTTATGCAGCGGATGCCCTTTCAGCCGCAACCCATCTCTGGGAAACATCCACACACACATTCACACACACACTCATACACTTTGGACAATTTAGCCTACCCAATTCACCTGTACTGCATGTCTTTGGACTGTGGGGAAAACTGGAGCACCCAGAGGAAACCCACGCGAACGCAGGGAGAACATGCAAGCTCCACACAGAAACGCCAGTTGGGCCGAGGCTCGACCCAGCGACCTTCTTGTTGTGAGGCGACAGCACTACCTTCTGCGCCACTGCTTCGCCCATTTAAAGTGGGCGAAAATTAAGTTAACTTAATCAATTTGTGTTGGGACAACATGAATAAATTGTGTGGAACCCTGCATTTTTTATAGTGTATGTATAATTTTGACTTCTCTAAAGCATAAAAAAACATAATATGTTTGCAAATAATTAAGAATGCAAAGTGAACAGTGTTTATTTCAAAAACAATGACAAAGTCATATTCTCCTTGGAATATGTACATTTCATGTCAGAATGTTTGACTGCCAGTTTTGTATTTTATATCATGCCAATTATATTTCAGCACTCCGGGTTGCCTTGGTGGAAAACATACTGTATTTCATTTCAGTCATGAAAGATGCCTCAATGTATTTACAGTAGGTGAAACATTTACAGTAAATACCATAGAATAGTGCACTGCACTCCAATTTTTTTAATAATAATAACTTAGAATCTAATAGATATTAGTTATTGAATCTCTTAACATTTTTAAAAACACTGATATTTGCTGAGTCATAGTTCTAACTTTCATTATCAAATGTTTATTTTATTTTTAAGATCTGAGGAACACTATAAGCTGCAGCTGCTATCAGTATCGCAATAAATGTCACATAAAATGTTAAACTCAATTTTTACTTTGAACACTGAAAAAAGCACATAATCAGTACATGAGGTGATCAATTGCCATAGTTGTCATGATGTTCGGGAAAATAGAAACCATTTCTAAAAAAAAAAATTCCAGGTGATGATTTGGACAAATCTCCTTTAACAAGGAAAATATTGCTTTTGTTGCATGTTGTCACATTTAGATATGATATACTCTATACAGGCAATAGCTCATGTTGGTGTTGTCAATCTGGCAACCTGCGTGGGGGATCCGGTAAAAAAATGTTTTGAATTTCAATACCTAATTCAACCACTCTTTTAAGCGCAGAAGGGGACTTGACAACATGTGAGGTATGATGGGACTTTACCGTTTAGAGCTTTAAGGACAAACAATACAATTTTAAATTATGCAGTGAGATAATAAAGAGAGACCAGAACTTAGTATGATCAGCTTTGCAGTAGAATTGTGTACCATCTGAAATATGCATGCGATGTGACTGAGGGAGACCCAACTAATATTGAGATAAAATAGTCGATGTGATGAATCACTGAATTAGGGTTGGGAGATGATGACCAATTTGGCATCGTACAATGTCTAATGTGAAACATTGCGATGAACGATGCCATCGTCATCGTAGGTAGGGGGAGTGTTGGCAGGTGTGGTGTGTGTATGGTGAGTGTGCGTGTGCACGAACTTTATAATGACATTGTGTGTGACTCATCCTTGCAGAAAGGCTTGAATTAACTCCACAATAAATTTATCAAATAACCATTGGGAAAGTTACTGTAGTTAGGGAGATCTGCTTCATTCTTGTCTGTCACTGTACTGTTTGTCAACATGCATATCTACTGTACTGTTTATTTACATGCAGCAGGTGAAGGCTACGCTCATGGCTTTGACACGCATGTGGGAATAGTGGGTGGGAAGAACTAGCTCATTTGCATTAAAGGCACAGTCAACAAAAACAGCTACAATGCCATAACATCTCAAATTTCCTAGATATAAAAAGGTATAATAAATAATCTGATGAGTGTGTTAAGCTGAAACTTTGCAGACACATTCTGGAGACACAAAAGACTTATATTAAATCTTGGAAAAGAAGTAAAATAGGTGCCCTTTAGGAATAATGTATGAGTGTAGTTCTAAGTTAATTAATAATGAGTAACACATGCTGTATTATTATTTTGTTCCTGGATTCTTATTAATTTTATTATGTTAACAAATACAACCTTTTAATAAATTGCTGCCATGTTTCCTTTTGTTCACTCTACTAAAGAAAAGATCTGTGAGTGGTTACTTTCAGTTCATTGTGACTAAATAAATAATCACAATCACATGATTGTCAGACCCTCTGCTGGCATTTTATAATTTAAAGAAAAGGTAATCACTGGAAAGAAATACATGATTCTGTGAATGACATGATACTGTTTACTACAATACTAATGCAAAAGTATTAGTAATACATTTATGTCATTTTAAAAAGTAATGTAAAAGTAAACAGAATAAAATCCCCTTCATAGTGATTTACAGCTCTTTTCCCTAATCTAATGAAGGTTATGTGCCAAAAGGGGCTGTAACAACATTTTTAAGAGAATTAGGGCAGCTCTCGAGCCCTGGACACAAGCCTTTTTCAGTCTAGGACAATAGACCCATTGCTGCAGTCATAATAAGCATTTGGTCAAGTAAAAGCAAAACCAGAGGATTTTTCTCTGTATTCACATAAGAGTTTCTGATACCATACAAGCTGTTGTGCAAGTCACTATAGACCCTGATGATACTCAAATTGCTGCTGCATTAAGCTGAAGACAAGTGGTTTGAAAATGTATGTGTCCAGTAGTTTATTGATAACTGGTTATTTTCTTCAAATTCCAAATTAATGTTGCAATTCTGTTTAAGTAAAGATCTCCACTTCATGTTTGTGTTAAGCAGTGTGCAGCCTGAAGTTTTTGACTGTGTTCTGTTTCACTGAATATTTAATTGTGCACATTTTCTGCATCCACATCGGTTAGGAATGATCACCAATCTGATACTCATTCAGTAATCGCATTTGTTTAGATTATCGTCACGCATCAGGGTCCTCATGTTTCAACGCTGCGTACGCACAAAAACTTTGTGTACGGCAGGTTTCACGCTCACGTTTGGATTTACTAATGATGAAAAGAACGTGAGAATGTGTGTTGGTCAACGCCAACTTCTTGTCTGGCGTACGTGCATTTCTTGTGTGTGTTTGTTTTATTTCCATTGGCGACTACTAGAGGCAATTATGTTAAATTGCACATTACAAAGTATAGCACTAACACGTGGAAAAACATTATTATTAATTTATAATTGATAAAATGGGTTAATTGACACAATATTTTTGTACCAATGATGTGATTTACAACATATAAAAGCATTTGCAAATGCATACAACCCTTAGCCTATGGTAATGACTATGTTGGCCTTATTAAAGGACATTGTCAATGGGCAAATCCGAAGGGAACGTGTTTTTAGGGATCATGGTGATTTTCTGGCCCACGATGATTACTGGCTTATAAGCTGTTTTAGATTTCCAAGAGCTATTCTCTTGGAGGTCTGTGCTGAGTTGGGTCCACATTTGGAAAGAGAGACA
Organism: Danio rerio; assembly: GCF_052040795.2. Lineage (NCBI taxonomy): Eukaryota > Metazoa > Chordata > Actinopteri > Cypriniformes > Danionidae > Danio > Danio rerio. The sequence continues at coordinate 11,090,151 of NC_141034.1, forward strand.
GCGAGGAGCCATGCATTACCCCTTCCCTTACAGGTGCTGACGAGGCTTGGTTTCCAGGCAACTGCTTCTTTCCAAAAGGAACTGTCAGACGGCTCGGGGTTAAGCCAGCCGTCTTTGAGCTGTGCAATGCCAGCTGTATGAGACAAGATCATTTGCATGTCTAGCAGGTATATAAGGTTTCCATACTGAGCAGTTGACCAGCCAAACATCAAAGCGCAATTTGCAGCGATCGTCAGTTTTCGTAATGTAATCGGAGCGATCGACTGCATGCACATTGCTATGAAGGTGCCATCAAAGCACATTGCTCGCAAAGGCGTCAGCATACTAATATGTAATTATATATAACATAATATCTGTTGCTCAAATGTGCTTAACAAATATTGTGGCAAAGTGGCCTGGTCAACCCATGATTCATTTAACCTCACAAACAGCATGGTTGGGATGAGGCTCCAAGGTGGCAGGGTGCGTGATGGGTGGCTTCTTAGTGATTGATGCATGTAAAGATATTTTTCCAGCTAAGTTTATTTTATTTTATTTTGAGCGTAATTATTAAACTGCATATCAGGAGACTGCGGTTATCCATTAAAGATGTGGCTGTTAACCCCCCTCAACAACCCACGAACTGACCAAGAGTGCAGATACAATAATGCCCTTTCTCACAGACAGTTCATTGTAAAGCGGGCGACTGGGTAGCTGAAATGCCGGTGGCGCTGCCTTGATAAGAGTGGAGGCATGCTGCTATACCGCCCTAACAAAGTGAGCCGCAATGTGCTGGCCTGTGGTGTGCTGCACAATGTTGCGCACAGACATGGCATACCTCTTGGTGAGGCAGTGGCACCGCCAGATGACCCAGATCCAGGACCAGTGTGTATACAACCCAACCAACAAGCCATTCAAGCTTGCCAACGTGTGGTTGCGGCAGTATAAAAGGTAATCAGAGACTAAGTTTATTTTTTGACCAATTCCTTCAATGACTGGCTTATGTCTGTGAGTTCATCAGTTATATTTTTTAGGTGACTGTTAATATCTCCGATGGCCCTAACAACTTGCTGTTGTGACTCCAGAACAGCATGCGCCAAGACACACACTGACAAACGAGCCTCGTCACTGGGGGAAGCACTAGAGACACTGGGGGTAGCGCCGGAGACACTGGGTCCTGGTTGCTCAGAAGGGACGAACTCTGTGTGTGTGCCAATGGATGTTCTTGCACCATCTAAATTTAAATAAAAACAAGCACGTTAACTGATATTTGAGTCCATTTCTTATGGGTACACACATATTTATAAATGCAATGCATAGGGGAGCGCAGGGCACAAAGTAATGTGGGGTTAAATGTAACGGAGTTTTAAAATATTTGCTCAGGGTTAACCATGGCATGTTCCGAGGTTTTCACCACAGTGTTGACATCTTCCTGCCAATTATTGAAATAGTTAGATGAAATTTGCATGAGAAACACCCATTTTTGCAGCATAAAAGTATTTTTTATTATTTATTTATTTTTTAAAAATCTGTGAAATTATGTATGTAAAATCTTACATTGTTGTAATTACTGTCTTCTAGGCTAAAAGATTAAATTATTTTAAAAGATGTAAAAAAAACACAGTGACTGCTAGACAGATTTGAGGAATACATGACACAGCGGGGTTAGTTGCAACAGGGTGTTACAATTAAGCCACACACTGTTGGACACCAATTAAACTAACAAAATAATCTTTGAGTTTTGAGTGAAATGTTGAAAACTTTTTATAATAAAATGTTTTTGAATAGAAAGTATTTTTTAAATAGAATAACATTTATTGTTAAAAATGTAAATAAATGCATTGTATAATAATGGATAAATGGATAATAATGCAAATAGATTCAAATGTGTTTATCCAATAAATTAACAGATAAATATACTGTGTAGAATAAAAAGAAATGAGCCAATTACTGAGGAAATATAGCTACTTTTTAAAGTAAACTGAATTTAAATTAAAGGTGCAGTAGGTGATCTTCCACAATGCTAACAGCTTAGCATACATTTCTGAATCACAGTCCCTCCCCTGTCGTACAGAGCCACGCCTCCTGAAACAGGAGCACTCGTACCCTAAAGATGACAGCAAAAGAACCCTCTCTCGTGTGTTAAATGTGACTAGTGCTTGTCTGGCGGCGTGCAGGAATTACACATTATTAAGTCAAACTGACATGCTATTTCAGAGCGAATATTTAGAGTTGCATGGTAAACAATATAGGGAGAGACTAGGCGGAATAGCGGTATTTACTTGTGTTTTGTTGTTAAAATAACTCAAATCTACATTATCGATGCTGTAAAAGGACCCATATGAAACTGAAAATAGTCTTTTGCTGATTCTCTCTATCTCTCTCTCTCTGGTGAATGTGAGGCACGTCTATGCACAAACAGCGGTCGGAGGAGCTGCGTACAAACGGCTGCGCAGTTGTTCAAATCTGCATTTGCTTAACTGTGTGATATCTGCCTTTTTAAGCATGTGCTACACCTAACCCTCTGTCTGTTACAACTTGCCCCGCAGGTGGGGTAAATAGTAACATTTTTACTTCTGGCAATACACAATGCTTTTTACTTCTGGCAGTAGGTGATCTTCCACAATGCTAACAGCTTAGCATACATTTCTGAATCACAGTCCCTCCCCTGTCGTACAGAGCCACGCCTCCTGAAACAGGAGCACTCGTACCCTAAAGATGACAGCAAAAGAACCCTCTCTCGTGTGTTAAATGTGACTGTTAGCATTGTGGAAGATCACTTTTGCGCTTGTGCACGTGCGCTCAGTTTCATGTTAATTTGGATGTACAAAGAGAATATGCGTGGGAATCCGCGTACGCAGTGTTTCATACATCTGAATTGAAATGCGTACGCAATGTTTTAGTAAATGAGGCCCCAGAACTTACAGTGATGTAGATACTAAAAATGGTGGTAAGTTTAGTTCATCAATTGTGTTGTCTTTTCTTTCTTCTGTTGAACACACAAGATATTCTGAGGAATGCCATTGACATCCATAGTAAAAATAAAAATACCATGGAAATCAATAGTAACTCCTTTCCAAAATTATTCAAAATATCTTATTTAGTGTTTAACTGAAGAAAAAAACTCAAACTGGTTTGGATTGTTCGAAGGAAGCAGAGGGTGGCAACCTATATATACATACATTCATACTTCAACTGTATATATATATATATATATATATATATATATATATATATATATATATATATATGGTGATGTACTTTGAATTTAATATTAAATTAAATATTAGGTTTAGTTAGATGTTAATAATAGTTTTCTTAAACCTCCACAACCCTTCACATACAACACCTTTTCTGTGATGTTTGTACTTTCCGTAGTGCAAACATATTTAGTATAACTGTGGTTTAAGCATTTAGCATTACGATTCATTAGAGTTGTGGTTGACTGCATTCTGTTTACCATGAGATGTAGTAATTATAGTAACTGCGGGGTCCACTGACGTATGTTTCCAGAAATTACAATGAAGTGTTTAGCAAAAACACTTGACTAAATGATAGTTAAAGGTTTATTTCAACCAAAAAAAAGAAAGAAATTCTGTTATTGGTTAAACACCCTCATGTCGTCCCTCATGTCGAGACCTTCGTTCATCTTCAAAACTCAAATGAACTTACTTTGAATGAAATCTGAGAGCTCCCTGCTCGTCCACCCTTGATAAGAGTTGAACTACTCAAGTTGCATTAAATATTTTTGGGTGCTTTTCTGTTTTTTTAATGTCTCAGGAGCTTTCAGATTTCATCTAAAGTTTGTGTTAGTTTGTGTTCTAAAGATGAATGAAGGTCTTAGAAGGACTGGAAAGGTTGAGTAACTAACATAATTTTCATTTTTGGTAGAACTAATCCTTTAAGAATGTTTAAGTTTTTCCCCTTTCAGGGATACCCCTAAGTCAGATTACTTAGGGCTTTCAGTGAATCTGACCCAGAGAAGATAAAACACTATACATATATACAGTGTGTGATAGTGATATATAAACTTACATGCACAAAGTCTTTATAACTTTTTGTGATGAAAAACCTGATAATTATAGCCCTCTTTTGTACAGATTTTAGGTAGATCTTCTTGCAATTATAAAACTGGAAGCTTTTGAGACTAACTTTTATGTTTTAAGCATGATCAATTTAACTACAGTACATTATACTACAGACCCTTTGGAACTGGATATTTCAATGCTTTTAAGAGGAGTGCAACTTCCTGAGGTTGTCACAATCCTCTCAAAAGCATTGAAATAATTATCCAGTTCAAGTTCACCTAAGCAATGAATTTTCTTACACTAAATGTGGTGCAAAAATGGATGCACTTATACATAGCTGCCTTGGGCAGAGCTTGAATGTAGTTGCCCCCCTTCCTGTCCACCTCTAACCTGCATTCACTTTGCAGTTGAGAAGTTCTGTGAGTACGCTTACATAACTTTTGTTTTTGAGAAAATGTTCACCAAAAGACACTAATTCATCATTTATGATTTGCAGCTATTTTCATTTAATCCTTTGGCATACGCGATCACACCAGTGTGACACATTTCACACAATTAAAAATGCATAACAAAAATGAATTGAAATTGAACATTTATGATTTGAAAAAATGCACACTGATGTGGAAGCTGCAATAATAATCATTCTACGCATAATATGATGACGTGCTTTATTCACATCTGATACACATGCTTTAGGTAACTTGAATGTTTACTATATTCTTCTCCCAGTTAAACAGCCGGTAACACTTTATTTTCATGGTCCATTTGAGTATTAGTAGACTGTTTGCTTAATATTTGTTAATACAGACATTTAACAGACTTACACTAACCCTAACCTAACAGTCTACTTATAATCTAATGAGAATTAGTTAGCATGTTGATGCAAAGTAACCTAAATTCAACAAACGGACCATCAAAATAAAGTGTGACCAAACAGCCTAACTGTTTAAAGACTAGCATGGCCATGCACATTACCCATCATAGACCAATAAATGTGATCATTAAAGAGCTGTTTAAACAAGGGGTTCCCAACCACCAAGTAGTGGCCAAGTACCACGTTGTAAAACCTTTTGTATAAGGCCGCAAGAACATAAAACTACTCTATATGAGATCCTACTCTATTGTAAATAACTCCTTCAAGAACCAATATCCATATACAGTATGTGCACATGTCAGACCGGACACCAGAAGCACCACACTGATCCACTACTATAATCCAAAAAAAAATAATAATAATCTATGAGGGTATGAACACCAGTGCCACAATCAGAATCTGTTTGCTAATCAATGGATATACTATGCAGCGGGTGCGGCACTAATATTTATTAAGATTCAGTTACTACCATGTGGAAAACAAACATCTCCCTCTATTATGTTAAGTTTTTTTAGTTTTTTGTTGGACGCAGTTGTGATATGTAATTTCTTGTACGTACTTGACAACACCTGTTGTACCAACCAAAATGCATCGCCTATCTCACCAGTATGCATGTATCTGGGTATAACAGAGGTTTTTTGTTTCTATATATTTTGCTGATCCTGTAACATTATCCCTGTCTGACAATTAAATTAAGCTAATCCCTACCCCCAAACCTAATCATATCTAAATGTTATTCCTAAAACAGCATAAAGTCTAAACTGTCCCTCAAATCTGATTAGTTGATTGGAATGTTGTTTCAGGTTTAACTAAGAACTTGCTCCAGGTATATTTTGTACTTGATAAAATCAGGTTCTGTGAGCAAGCACATGACATTGCACACCCTTCCAAGAATTCTCAACCTAGCTCTGTAACTAATCCAACTGCAAAGGAAAGGTGGGGGATTTGGTGGTGGGAACTGGAAGCAGAGGAGAGAACAAAGACAAGGAAGACTTACAACAGGCTAACCAAGGCGAATAGACCAGGGAGAAATAGAGGCATGTACTCATTAAATATGTCTTAGAATGTTATAAAATTGTTGCTCACCCTCAGGAGTGTGAATGTAGGCAGGTCCTCTCTCCACGTCCTCCAACAAAATTCCCACACTGATCCCAGCTCATTAAGCGGTCTGACACATCTTGAGGCTTTGGATCTGGTTTGATGGCAGACGATAAACAGTTATGAGAGATGTTGGAAATTTTCATTATCTATATTTTCTCTGTTCATTTAATTTGTTGCTTACCTGACAGATGTTTGTTTCTTGCAGGCATCAATGCAAAAAGTTTCCCTCTCTCAGAATCAGGCAAGTGCTTTGACAAAGTAGTCGAGATAAAGTACTGGGGCCTCATGTACTAAGACTTGCGTAGAAATCATACTAAAACATTGCGTACGCACAAAGCTGTAAATGTGCGTACGCAGAAAAAAATTCAGATTTACAAAACACTGCGTACGCCGAATCTCACGCATATTCTTTTGTACAGCCGAATGAACGTGAAACTGAGCGCAACATGCACGAGCGAAAAACCCCTCCCTGCCTCCTCCCCCGTATGAATATGCTAATGACTCTACTTTGGCAAAACCCAACAAAAAAGCAATGGCAAAAGCAAGCAAGAAGAGAAACTTTGAGCAGAATGTGAATTGGAGGTGATGCTTTCAGAGGTAGACCGGAGAAAAGCGGTGTTATTTGCAAGTTTGTTCTCTGGAATTAACAACAAAAGAAAAAAATAGAGTGGGAGAGTTTAGCTGATGCGGTTAACATAGTTGAGTCTGAACATTGCACTGTGGATTTGAAAAGAAATAGTGTGATTTATAAGTGTAAAATGTTGCAGTACCTTTAACAGTCTCAGTGGCGCAGCTCGTAAGTTGCATGTTAAAATGTTTTGACACGTTCGAGCATGAACTCGGTTCGAATCCAGCATCTGATGAACGCTTTCTTCTTTTTTCCCCCGCTACATATCAGATTTTGCCTACTATTTATCACGAGAAAGACAAGTAGGAATCAATAATAAGTTTGTGCATCATATTTTATTTGCACATTTATTGAATGGAAATGTTTCTGATTCACGCATGCAAATTCATCTTCAGATAGTGTCTTTATAGCAATGTGCGTGCAGTAGATCGGTCTGATTACATTGGGAAAACAGGCAACTCTGCAAATTGTGCTTTAATGTTTAGCTGGTCAACTGTATGGTATGGAAACCTTATATAACTGCTAGATGAACCCGTCTCATACAGCTGCCATTGCAAGGCTCAGACACTTTGTAGAGAGGAAACTAACACAACTGCCTCTAGGAGTCGCCAATGGAAATAAAACAGACACGCACAAAAAATGTGCGTACGCCTGCCATAAAGCCATAAGCAGCGCACATTCCCACGTTCAGTTCATTGTAAGTAAATCTAAAACGAGAGCGATTCTGAGTGTGAAACCTGGCGTACGCAAAGTTTTTGTGCGTACGCAGCGTTGATACATGAGGCCCCTGGTGTATTTGCAACAAGGATCATATGGACGGTGAGTTTCTGTAGCAACTCAGATGTCAGTTTAATGCCAATAGGCAGCACTTATGTTGTAGACAAGCTTGAAATATAATACAGTAGGCAGCAGCTTGCTGTAATTGGCCAAACGATGATTCTCCTTCCTGTTCATGAGAACTCTAAGGACTTGGTATACCAATTTGTCTGTCTGGTTTAAGATCAGGAAGCTTAGCCAACCTCAAGCCAGGTTTCCCATTAGAGGATTTTCAGGACACACTATTCCTTTTCCTCCTTCAGCCTGTGTTGAAGCTTTGGAATGTCCTTCAAAAACTGTTTGTAGTAGGGTTGCACCATATATCATTTCAGCATCTGTATCACAATGTGCAAATCCACAGTAGTCACAGCAGGATCTGGAATATCAGACCAGTTTAAGTTCTGTTTTAGTTTATTCAGGTAGGAACAGGGCCGGAGTGGGACTCATTTTCAGCCCTGGAGTTTCAAGCCAGACCGGCCCACCTCAGTTCACGACTGATTCCAATTCAGTTACTAATGGCACTATCACGTCTTTTTCAAGAAAACTGCTGCTTTAGAAATTCAAATGTTCAACAGCCCTAACAGTATTTTATGTCTTAACAATAAAATCGAAAAAAAAAAAAAGATTTTTCATGGGAGATTCGATCACAGGTCTATACCATTGAAATGCAATGTGCTTACCACTGGACCACATTGGCGCTATAACAGTGAGAGTAAAAACTGTAATAACTGTTTCTTTTGACGGCTCAATCTTTTTCTTCTATTTTTAGATTTCTGATCAAGTTATGTCAGATTTATTAATGTAGTGAATCATTTGATTTTCATTGAGCAGGTATTTTATTCATTTTATTCGAATTCTTATATTCACTAAGGTGCCGCATTAGTTGCATTACATCATCATCATTAACGTTAGTTAACCTGCAGGCTGCATTTTTCTCACGGGGCTGCGAGAAAATAAATAAAAAGAGCGGCACTACGGTAAAATAATGATTAAAAAGAGTAAAGCTATGGCCAAAAAATAAATAGAAGAAAAAAGTGTGACTGCTGAGAGTGCAAGCAGCTAGGGACACCGGCCCTCGCGGCCAAAAAACAGACCGGCCCACCGGGAATTCTCCCGGTCCTCCCGATTAGCCAATCCGGGCCTGGGTAGGAATAATACTGACCAGGAACCACATTATAGAGTCATTGTACAGCTTACCCTTAATAGAGTGTATACAAAATGACCTTAATCAGAAATTATCTTAGTAGATTAGTGTATAAGAAATTACAAAACAAACTGTTAACTGTATTTTTTTTATTATGATGCAGACTATACAATGTTATTTATTTACCTTTGATGAGAGAGGGGAGGCAAGGCTTATTGCTGTGCAACTTTGAGCATTTTTTTTTAACTAGGGGGCAACCAGTGTTGTTGCCAGGTACTGTGAGTAAGGGTCTCTCAGATGGTTAAGGATCATCTTCTTCCACTTCTTTCCATATTTCAATTCTAAACCCTCTAAACTACCCTTGCCCCACAGCCTCTCCCTTCAGTTTTCCCATGTCAAAAACAATATCCCAGCCCACAACTCCTCCCGCTGATGGTACAAGCCTCAGCACCAATTTCTTCTACAGGTGCCCATCTCAGGTGCTAATAGCAGCGTGACACTGCCCCTACTGATGACTTGAGGTCCTGTGATCCCTTCACATTCCTCTTCCTTTCCTTAGGCTTTCACCTCCAGAGCCATCCCAAGCATGAGCATGCCTCTGCAAAGGCTCCGGTGGGTACTTTTCCTCCATCACCTTCATATTTTGCACATTTTGCTTACCCCAGTTGCCAGTGCAGGCATGAGAACGCTTCCGCTGATTACTTAAGACCTGACGCCAGCTATACCTTCACACTCTTTCACCTATCCATCTGCTTTCACCTCTGGCAGCTACTTTTTTCTCCAGATTTTTCACACTTTTTCTTTCCAGAGGTATGCGCCTTTCCATCCCACCAATGCCCTTTCACCCCACCCTAACACATTCTTTCGCTCTTCTGACAAGGGGATTAACACAGGTTAAGACTGTATTTTTAAGCTTAGAGCCCTCTCACCCAACATCATGCCAACTACTAGTGATGGCTGATTTGTGGATGGATCATTCTTTTTAACTGGATCTTCTAAATGAACCAGTAGGACCAGTTCATCAAATTGAACTGAATCATTTGAAACAATTTGCATCTCTAATTAGCAATTATCCACAAATTACTTACTTTTAACATGGCTGATACCTCCTCTGACGTAAAATAAACAATTTTAGTTATTTAGAGTTATTCAGTTACTAGAAGTGTACACTGAGTGATCAGTTGTGAAAAGAGAACTGATGATGATGAGTGACCCAAACAGCAAATATGTACATGCCCAATAATAGACCGTCTCTCACTCCAATCAAGAGTCACTTTTGTGGTTTTGGAATCTTGTTCTCAAGTACATTCGGTTGCAGCCGTTTACAGATCAGCAGTACTGAATTGAAGAATGGTTTCTTTCGGATTCTTCTGTTTTGAGAACAGGTGAGCTGATAATAATGTGCATGTTTGATTTAGCAGGTGATGAACCAAATGCAAACAGTACATGACAGCCTGCTGTGACTGACACAGCAGCACCGTACCATCAGAACCCAAGCGAACAACACAGGTAAACCATGGGCTTAAATGGGAGGATCTGGCGAAACGTATGTTTATTTCATAACAGAAAATTGAAATGGAATTTAAATAGGAAGTGAATCATGCTTGATTTGGTTTGCAAAACTTAAAGTGTAAGACACTTTTCATTTCATGGTGTGATCATGTGATCGTGATCATGGTGATGTTTTAACTGGCGGAAACTATGATTGCTAACTATAAATTTTTCATATGTTGAGTTCTAACATAGGACAATTGTCATTACGCCATCGTAGAAGATGTCATTATATTGTAGATCAAATGAACCGGTGATTTGATTTTTTGAACCAGTTAATTGAAACAAACAGTCCAAAATATCTGGTTCATGGAAAACTTTCCAATTCACCAAACTTCCCATCACTAACAAATACTACTAAACCTTAATATGTCAATTATCTTTATTTGTGAGTGCAAACTCATGAAGTGAAGTTTTACAACCAATTTTTGTGAAGGAGCATATGCAGGTCATTGGAAAGGCTAATTCATCATTGACAAACATAGCATTATCTAGTGACCACAAAAACAAACCCCAATAAATAATCGAGTATGTACTACCCTCATTATCTCTCAACATACTTCAGCATATCTCTCTCACCATATTATCTTCAGCATACTTCCACCATCTAATTTTCACACTTACAAACTTAATTCACTTAATAGGGGAGCATTCTGAGGCCAAACCAGACACTTGCTCATACCCCTTTTACTTAGTTTTTCTTCAGACAAGGGGAATAACATTAAAGTTAAAGTGTCTTTCCTCTCTCCAGACAAAATGACAAATATGCTTAAACGTTATTGTCAGTTATGTGTAAGTGTGAACTCGTAAAAAAATGATTAAAAAGTGATTTTAATAAAAGTAAAACAGATTTTAAAGAGCAAATGACTTTTACAAGTACTGCTTGTTCCGGCTCTTTATTTATACTCTTTATGTGCCACATAGATTTGCCTCAAAAGGTGCTATATTTGTGCTACATTTTTTTTTAAAGATCTCCTATTCAATCTTTAACTCATTTGGATATTACAGTCTGCTTCATAACTATGAAAAATGTGGCTGAAGAAGCAGTTATGAAGCAGAATATAATATCTAAATTAGTTAAAGATGCAACAGGAGCTCTTCACAAATACTAATGTTAGCCTGAACGACATTCCTTCTGAATACAGGACCAAGTACTAGACTACAATACATCACACAACATTCAGCAAACAGAAAACTTTATAATTCAGTTAGCAATTACAATTCACTGTCTGAACTGAACATGCTAATGACATAGGGCATTGTAATGATCGGATCAAACCTTTTGATTGGGGGAACTTTTTGGTCCATTACCTTCCACAAAATCTTAAAATACATATTAATTCATTAAGACCATTTAAATTGATGATTGCCATCAAGATGTAAAGAGACTTTCAAAAATAAAAACAAAAATGTTTCTAAAGACAATCACCTATTGCACCTTTAAACTATTGAAACAATTATGAAATGCTACCAGAATATTAGCATATCATTTCACCATTTTAACAAATATTTCTATGAAACGCCTTGTCCTCTAAGGTACAGCCATAATCCCCTTTCACACATACAGACCTTTCCGGAAAATTGCCGGCAATTTTCCGAAAAGGTTGTATGTGTGAACAGGTCCTTTTTGAAAATACCGGTAAATTCGTTCTGGCTATTTTCCGGAAAGAGAAGTTGTAACATTACCGGTAATTTGCCGGAATGCTGCGCTGTGTGAATGCAGAAGGAAGATTGCCGGAATAAGCGCGTGCACGTCTAGAACAAGCTGACGTGAGACGTCTGCTTTAGCCAATCACAACAGTCAGACGCATTTACATCCGCGCGGTTTATGAGAATAAAAGCCTTTGAATATTTTTCCAGACACATTTAGCTGCTAGAAGTTAGTCAGATCACGTTTATATGTTCTTCTTAATGCCAACTGTGTAAATAATCATCGATGAGATGCTTATGATAAGCCGTTGTTTATTTACCTTTAAGCTTTGCGTGTGCCTGTGAAACAGCCTGTGAGCGCCTGCACACGCACATATTATGAACATCTCGACATGCGAAAGTGATCCTGCGAAAGTTGTTCACAATATTAATCATCCACAGAATTTGTAATTTTGTTAAATGTTTACAAATACAAGCGCAGCCGTTTAAAGCTCATTTGTGGTGAATGATGTCAGAATTTACCTGTATTTTGGAATGGATGTGTGAATGCTCTTTTCCGGAAAATTTCCGTAACGTCCTCGCCTGTGTGAACAGCGCTTTTTTGAATATACCGGTAAAGTCGTTCCGGAAATTTTCCAGATATTTACCGGTATCACTGTGTGAAAGGGGCTATAGTTACACAAGAATGAAAGTGTTAGGTATGAATTCTGCTGGTACATACCTTTTAACAACTCATGATGTAATTACTGCACTCAATGAAAAAAATATTACACTATTAATGCAATACAATGTAAACATTGTAATCAATTTCTCAAAATAAAAAAATCTTGAGATTACACGTAATAATTTGTAATTACGTGTAATATTTTTTTAATAATTCAAATTGCTTTTTAAAAAGTAAACCTTTCTAATTAAAATCCAGTCTTACACTAAATATGAAATGTATACCATGCTATTTTGATTGAACAAAGTTCCAAATTATATTTTATCATTAAATCCAAAGAATCAATATTTTCAACAAAATAATGTCATTAAAGTGTGTGATAGATGTTATCTGCCTTAGCCAGCTTCTGGTTAAATTATGGTATAGCTCTAGAGCTATTACATTATGAGCTGAGAAACACTATGTTTGAGAATAGTATTACAATATGAACATTTTATATTGTTTATAATGTTAACTAAATGAATGTATTGTCAGTTAAAATTATAATTAACGTGTTACCTTTTTTGTAAAAGGCAATCGGAGAGCAACATTTTCAATAAACATTCAATATTCACACACTAATCTGTTACAGAAAAACTAAAGAAGGTGCTTTAACTGTGTCACATAACCAGCGATCGTTCGCCAGAGATCGCTGGTTCTCACAACAAACCATGAACTACACTTCTGCCTTTTCCTGGACTACATATTTATACATGCACTTCTCCCAGACACCCATGCTCACACATCTAGACTAATTACATTCTCACCAGCTGAACGTTGTCAGAGACTGATTAGACACGCTTCATAAACCACTCATTCACCCATCCAGTTTGCCGAGTCTTCTGTAACGACGGGAGGGAGTGACAGACAACAGGAGGTAAGATCCAATATGCAGGTTTATTCAGCGTCAGGCAAGCAGTTGTCATACAGGTACAAACGGGTATGTGCAGGCAAATCCAGAATCTTAGCCATATAAACAAGCAATAGGTCGAAAGGCAGGCGGCTAAACAGGAGAACACGGATCAGCAAGGCTAAGATCTAAACACAGGAAAACAAGACAGGGAAAACGCTTCATAATGCTACTGGTACAGCTAACAAGACTCTGCAAACTGGATTGGTGAATGAGTGGTTTATGAAGCGTGTCTAATCAGTCTCTGACAAGGTTCAGCTGGTGAGAATGTAATCAGGCTAGATGTGTGAGCATGGGTGTCTGGGAGAAGTGCATGTATGAATATGTAGTCCAGGAAAAGGCGGAAGTGTAGTCCATGGTTTGTTGTGAGAACCAGCGATCTCTGGCGAACGATCGCTGGTTATGTGACAAACTGGTAATACTCATTGATTAAATAAAGTGACACTAATTAGCACACTGACATATCAGTGTAAGTTATACAACTGGCTCTGTGAAGGTATGTTTTAAGTAGTTAATACAAATTGATGGACAGAAAAGAAACTATTAAACCAGTAAACCTGTTGCTCTGTGAAAGGGTTTCACTGAAACAGTCCAAATACCAATCATTTTCTTTAGCATAGCATTTGAAGAATAGAAATGTATAGGTCAGAACTGAGTCTCACCAACTTGATCTTTTCCATTTCTTGTCAGTGTGTAGAGATCAGCTACATCTGTCTTCTCCTTGTTAGACAAAGGGCATTCATTCTGCAATCCATCTTCCTGCATAGCCTGATTCTTCCCGGTAGTCAGTGATTTCTGGAAGGACTCAGAGGTAAAGTAGTAGACCACCGGGTCAAAGAAGCAATTGAAGGTTGCAATGCACAGTGTTATGGGATATAGGGTTCTTGCAAGCCTCTCCACCCAGCAGCTGGCAAGTGCACGAGTGCGTACCATTGCGTAGACAAATAAAACAGTATTGTAAGGTACAAAGCAGACTATAAAAATGGCCAAATGCACTACAATCATGCGCAGAACACGTTCCTTGTTGGTGCCAATCTGACAGAGAGTTGCTGGTTGACGCAAGGTCCTTAACACCATGGAGGAGCATGCTAAGTTGATCAGCAGTGGGATAAGAAAACCCATCACTTCAATAAAGATGGTGATCTTGGACAGATATGTCTTCCATGTTTTCTTGGAGAATCCTTCAAAGCAGGTTGTGCTTGTTTTAGACTGGTTGGTGGAAGAGAAGAAGGTGACTGACATGCCTCCACCCAGTATCAGCAACCAGATTGTGGCGCACACAATACCAGCGTTGCGACGGGTACGGATGGAGAGTGAACGAAAAGGATAAACAATAGCCAGAAAGCGATCCACACTGATGCAAGTCAGGAACAACATACTACCGTAAATATTGGTGATGAAGGCACCTCCAGAGATTTTGCACAACGTGTCACCAAAAGGCCAATGGCGATTCACATTGTAAAAAATTTTAAAAGGTAAAGTAAAAACAAACACTAAGTCTGATAAAGCTAGATTAGTCATGAAAAGTGTGGTCTCGTTGCGCATCTTCATGCGGCAGCAGAAGACAAACAGTGAAGCGCAGTTTGTGGCGAGTCCCAGAACAAATGCAACACTGTACACAACACCATACAGGTTGTATTTGAAGGAGTCGTCAATGCCACAGTTCTCCATCCCAGTCTCATTAAGAACAAGACTGGCCATTTTGGCACTTGCAGTAGATTTACTCCTGTTTCCAGTTAATTTCCGACACTTAGCAAAGGTTCTGCATGATCCGTCCTTCCCATCATCTATGCACAGCTCCAAAAAGCTTGATCTGATGAATACAACTTGTGTTTTGTCTGCTTACAGAATGGACCAATCAACAATCTGCAGTTTCCTGCATGGCAGATTAAAGTGAGAAAATTAATTAGAGTTATGACTATAAAAAACATGTTATTTTCTGACACTGAGGGCAACAACTTCATCCATCGTAATGTTACAAAATATTTAAAATGCAAGTATGGTAAACAAAGAAAATTATCAGAAAAAAATACTTGGTTGTTTTAATCCATATTTGGGTAAACAATTCACTTACGTCTTTATATAAGAAACAAAAAGCTAATTCGAACATGGAGTAGTTGCATCCAAAGTTAAATCTCTGTTTATTTGTTATATTAATTTGTAGATAAAGTAAGAAAAAACACGTAAAAATATGATATAACAATCAAGATAACTTTTGGCTTTTCTACTTGTCTGTTTTCCATAACTGCTGTCATGGTGGATGTTGCAGTGCCCAGTGGCCGCAGCTCTTCAGTTTTGCTCCAACCCTAATCAAACACAACGGATCTAGTAGTGTCTAGGGCTGTTTCCCAATTCCAAGAATGCAGAGAACAGACTTGCGTTCTTGTGAAGACCGGTCTTGTCAGGTCACCTCAAAAAAAACGAACATGGGAGACCGCGAGGACAGTGAACCCGTCCTGTGAGAAATGAGATGCTGCATTCTTCCTGATGGTCGTATGACCTTCACGCATGTTTAACCAAAAATTATTTAAACAATACAGTATTCATACATTCATACAGCGATTTTTTTTTTCTTCTCATTTATATACAATGCATAAAGACTTTATAAATATACATTGCACAATACAAATAAAACAGATTTTAATACAAATTTCAACACATAAACACCCTTAATGTGTTTATGCCTTTATTAAAATTTTTATGTTAATGTTTACTTTCACCATCTAATTTAGAAAAACTCCTGAGATAAATAGGTTATATCTCTAAACCTTAATAATAAATCTATATAAAATGTTGCGCTTTTCACCTACAGTCGCAATGACTTCTGAAACTTCTAGAGCGAGGTCTGTGCTCAAGTCTGCAGCGATGCATCCTCGATACCAAGGACACAGTGGGACTTTACACACGTCTTCCGTTCTTGCGGTCTTGAGTTTTGGAACTGAAATTTGGCAGCAATGATGACGCTACATGAGAACGTTCGAGGTTACAGAAGTAACCCTTCGTTCCCCGAGGAGGGGAACGGAAGTGCCATAGAGTGGATTGATTGAAATCCACGAATGGGAGGATTCGGTTCAGAAGCCGCTTGTCTGAAAGAGTATTGATCGGGCCAATGAATGCAATGAATTGGCAGCGTAAGCTTGCACAGGTGTACTTCATTGCCAATTATCCCAGCATATAAGCACACCTGGAGCGAGCAGACGCCATCCTTTTAAGCTGAAGAGACTTTCAAACAGCTAAGGGACAGTCATTATGGCGACGGAGTATGGCACTTCCGTTCCCCTCCTCGGGGAACGAAGGGTTACTTCTGTAACCTCGAACGTTCCCCTTCGGTTGGGGAACTTCATTGCCATAGAGTGGATTGATTGAAATCCACAAATGGGAGAAGTATGGAAAGCGCCATAATGACTGCACCTTACCAACGCCCCCGATGAGGGGATTGTCAAGCAAGCGTGACGCACCCACATCATGGGAGGCTCGGTCCTCCAACGTGTCCCTGGCCCTAATTTATCCTACTTCAACAGAAGTTTTACGGATTTAGATATATTTTTGGGAACTCGTGAGCATCTAGATAATTCTAGGAAAATACGACAGTACGTTGGAAAGCGTGCAATCCCGATAGGGAGGACGCTGCGGAGGCCATCCGTTACCCAAGGGGGGATAGATGGCAGAATTTACATATGGACTAGCCCTAAAAAGGGGGAGTACGCATAGCAAAAGAGTGGTTAGCGGGGAGGGAAGACACGGGTCCGCCCAGGGGGGGGGAACTTAACCGTGGCGGAATAAGCATATGGGATCGCCTAGTGGGGATCACGCATAGCAGGCACCTTTACCCAAAACGCGGGCTGACCAGCGGGCAGACCTACAACGTAGTGGGCCAGCAAGTGACTCCTCCGCTGAGTCAGTGCTGGGGGCCACGGAGGAATCTGCAGGGCTCACCTGACGGGGAACTTTACTGACAGATAAAAAGGCGCACGTACCTCCGTGTTAGGGAGAATGGCGCAGCAAGCGTGTTTCAACACCCTACCAAATTGTTTCCTCAATCACCAAGGGTTACCTAATACCCTTGAGGAAACCGGCTCCACTCGCAGATTGTAAAACCTTGCAAATGTGTTGGGTGTCACCCAGCCCGCAGCTCTACAGATGTCTGTTAGAGGGGCGCCGCGTGCGCGCGCTCGAGAGGATGCGAAGCTCCGAGTGGAGTGCGCACGCGCTCTCGGGGGACGCGGCTCATCTCGGCTCTGATAGTGAAAGAAAGGCATCCACAATCTAGTGGGAACTTATTTCGGTACGGCACTTCCCTGTTGCCGACCGCTATAACAGACGAAGAGCTGCTCAGATGATCTAAACTCTGAGTGCGGTCCGGATAATACGCAAAACGTGAACTGGACAATAAGAAGGGCTGGGTCTGCCTCCTCCGAGGGCAGCGCTTGCAGGCTCACTACCTCGTATTAAAACGGAGTGGTAGGAACCTTGGGCACATATCGCGGGTGGGGTCTCAGGACGTGAGAGAAAGCCAGCCCAATTACAGGCACGAGTCACTGACCGAAAAATGCCTCCGGGTCCCCGACCCTCTAATCGATATCAACGCGACCAGCAGAGCTGTCTTCAGGGACAGAAAGATACTGAGTCGAGGATCGAAGGGATCTGACGCGGCTTGTGTAGCGAGGGCGAGATCCTAAGAGGGCATGAGAGGGGGCGGGGTGGATTAATTCGCTTAGCGCCCCTGAGGAACCGGATGATGAGGTTATGCGTTCCCACGGTGCTGCCAGCCACCGCGTTATGAGAGCGGAGATGGCAGTTTCGTAACCTTGAGTGTGGAGGGCGACAGCCTGCTCTCCAGCTTCTCTTGGCGTAAAGAAAGCACAACGCTGATCTGGCAAATTACGGGGGTCTTCTCAGCGAGAGACACACCATTCAGTGAATAGACTCCACTTCAGGGCATAGGCGCGCTCGGGGAGGGGGCTCTAGCCCGAGTGACGGTATTAGCCACCGCAATCGGTGGTTACCTAAGTCTTCCTCGCGTCTAATGACCTCCAAAGATCGGCGAGGGTGCCAGATGGTGCCCTGTCCCTGAGAGAGTAGGTGCTCTTTTGAAGGGACTGCCAGGGGAGGGCTATCGCGAGGGAGAGCTCTGACATCCAGGTCCGGTTGAGCCAGAGGGGCGCAACCAGCAACCTGTTCCTTGTCCTCCCTGACCTTGCACAGTAACTGCGCGAGCAGGCTCACTGGGGGAAACGCGTATTTGCGCATGCCCCGAGGCCAGCTGTAAGCCAGTGCATCCGTGCCGAGAGCACTCGGTCAGGGAAAGAACAACTGGCAATGAGCGATCTCGGGGGAAGCAACAGATCGATCTGGGCTTCCCCGAATCCCGCCCATATTAGCTGAACAGACTCGGGGTGGAGTCTCCATTCTCCAGGACGTAAGGCTGCCGTGAGAGCGCATCGGCTGCACGGTTGAGCTTGCCTGAATATGAATGGCGTGCAGCGATTTCAGCCGCGGATGACTCCAGAGGAGCAAACGGCGGGCGAGCTGAGACATGCGGCGAGAGCGCATACCCTCCATACGGCTGATATACGCCACCGCCGCCGTACTGTCCGTCCTGACCAGCACGTGTTGCCGCTCCAGCACCGGAAAAAAACGGTGGAGAGCGAGGAACACTGCCAACAGCTCCAGGCGATATGCCAATGCAACTGGGTACCTTCCAACAGGTCCGCAGCCGCATGCCCGCAATGCACAGCCCCCCAGCCCGTGTTGGAAGCGTCTGCTGAAACGACAACAAGACTGAACGCCTGTTCTAGAGACACCCAGGCCTGTAGGAACGAGGGGTCGCTCCAAGGGCTGAGGGCGCGGCGACACAGCGCAGTAACAGAGACTCGGTGTGCGCGCGCGTGCCATGCGCGTCTGGGGACTCGATCGTGAAGCCAATGCTGAAGTGGTCTCATATAGAATAATCCGAGCGGCATGAAGTGGCTGCGGATGCCATATGCCCCAGGAGCCTCTGAAATAGTTTCAGTGGGACCACTATTTTACTGTCGAGCTCTCTCAGACAGTACAGCATCAGCTGAGCGCGCTCTCCGGAGAGGCGCGCTGCCATGGTGACCGAGTCCAGCTCCAGCCCGATATAAGAGATCCTCTGCACGGGGGCGAGTTTGCTCTTTTCTCGGTTGACCTGAAACCCCCACAGGTGGAAGTGCCAGAGCACTTTGTCTCTGTGCATAATCAATTGCTCCGAGAGAGGGCAAAAATCAGCCAGTCATAAAGAAATAGAGTATGCAGATGCCCGCGAGCCGAAGGGGCGCTGAGGCACCCTCCGCGGGCTTGGTGAGGACCCGCGGAGACAGAGAGAGCCCGAAGGGGAGGGCTTTGTATTGCCAAGCTCGACCTTCAAACGCAAACCGCAGAAACTGACGGTGGCGAGGAAGAGTGGAGACATGGAAATACGCGTCCATCAGGTCTAATGCTGCAGACCAACCCAGAGGACGAACGCACCGGAGGATGCGCTTCTGCGTGAGCATTCTGAACGGCAGCTTGTGCAGGCAGCGGTTCAAAACGTGCAGATCTAGGATTGGCCGTGACCCACCGCTCTTTTTGGGCACGATGAAGTGTGGGCTTTAAAACCCTCTCTCCATCTCGGCTGGAGGGAGCGGCTCGATTGCATCCTTCGCCAGGAGGACAGCAATCTCCTCTCGCAAGACAAGGGCGGACAGGGGGCTGACCCTGGTGAATACACACCCGCGACTTGGGGGGCCGTTTCGCGAACTGAATCGCATAGCCGAGTCTGATTGTGCGTATGAGCCACGGCGAAGAGCTGGCCCGCGCTAACCAGGCAGGCAGAGCTCCCGCTAATGGACTCATCACTACAATCGCTGACGTACCAGCAGTGGGGCAGCGCGGAGTGGGTGTGCTGATCCGGGAAGCTCGCGGGTCCCACGGAAAAGCTGGAGGTGAGATATTTGCTCTCACTCCGAACCCGAGCTCCGGAGGGGAGGCTCGAGGGGTGGGAGAAAGGAGACCGTCCTCCCAGCGCTCGTAAGCCACTGGCGAAACGCACCGAATCTGCAAGCTAGAAAGCATAGCGTCCCAGACTGGCAGATTTCGGGCTGTCACATCTGGGGAAGTGAAAAGTGCCCTTTCATAATGTTTTCATGGCAGTAAAAAGTGCCGTTGGAAATGGGGCCCCGCCCTCCAGCGGGGAAAGAGCAAGTTCCCTCTTCTCCAGATGGCCTGTCCCAGGGACGCTTCGCGGTCCGTTGCCAGACTTAGCGGCGTTCTGGGCAGGGGGGCTGCCTGCTTCCGAGGTGCCCGACGCGCTCGCTTCGCCAGAGGCGTGTGCGGGGGCGGAGCAGCTCTCGTAGGCGGGCGCCTTCGGCGAGGAGCAGGTATGAATGGCACAGCGGGCGGAGCGGGCTACGGACCGCCGATAAGACATCACCCATCAACTGCTCTCTCACCGCCTTGAATTCCTGGGTGAATTCACAGACGGTGTCGCCGAACATGGCTTGGGATATGGGGAAAGTCAAGAAAGCGGACTTTGTCGACTTCGCGCATATCAGCCAGGGGTGGCGCTCCTGGATCACTAATGTGGACATCGTCCTCCCCAACACACACGCAGCGGACTCAGTAGTCCGAAGAGCTAAGTCGGCGGCGGTGCGAAGCTCGTAAGCCTGGGTTGGACCCACCCTCGTGCAGCTCGGCCAGCGCCTGCGCTAGGTAGCGCTGGTAGGTGGCTATCGCATGCAAGGCGGAAGCAGCCTGGCCCGCAGCTATGTAAGCTCTAGCTCCGAGGGAGGTAGATAACTTACAGGCTTTGGATGGGAGACGAGGCAGACCCCGCCAAGAAGAGGCGCCGCGCGTATTTACCGCCATCGCGCACTCAACCTGAGGAATCGCCACATACCCCCTGGCTGTTCCACCGTCAAGAGTGGTTAGGGTGGAGGGACACGCAGCACGAGCAGAAAAAAGTGCTTTTCAAGACCGCGTGAGCCTACTGTGCACCTCCGGGAAGAAGGGAACGCCCCTCTAGTCGGTCCGGCCGCGGAGCTGGGGGATAAACCATCTCCAACCCACGGCCGAAGCAGCCCGGGAAAGCACGGCTAACATGTCCGTTTCAGGATCCGTAGTGACAGCGCTCACCAGCCCGAAGGGGGCGAGCGGGTCTGGATCATCATCGGACAATGAAAGCCCACCCTCCGATGCCGCGGTGGACGTCTGGTCTCCGGTGTCATCGGGCGTAAGGGCTACCATCTGTTAGACGGATCGCTTCCCCCGCCCGAAGCTTGGATGGAGCGCTTAGAGGAGCGGGAGGTCCGCGGGCCCGTGGGCGACGGATTATCTCTCGCTGAAACCCTCAGATCTGCCCGAGTGCCCGCTGCAGAGCAGGGGACAACTGGGGTGGTTCGCCCTTTTGCAAAGGCTAGCCGCGATCTTTACTGCGCAACAGTCATGGCATCGCAATGACGACATGAACTGCTCGCGAGCAGCGCATTAACATGCTGGACCCCCCAGACATGCAACGCAGTGCTCGTGCCCATCATCCGAGGACAGGAAACCACCGCATCCAGAAACGCACAGTCGGAGCGCCGTCCTGAAAAGGACGTGCAGCACGACTGTGTTGCTCTTTCTGTGAAGTTTGCAACTTTATACGCACCGCTCTGGAGGACCGGACCCAAAGAACGCCAGGCAAGTGAGAAACCCAGCTCGACCGTCTGCCGCTGCGTGTACACACTCTGGACCGGAGAATGCTCTCGTTCGCTCAGAATCGCTGGTCACAGCAGGAGGAACCCTCATCGACTCGATCAGAAAGTCTCTGAAGCGAAAAGGATGGCGTCTGCTCGCTCCAGGTGTGCTTATATGCTGGGATAATTGGCAATGAAGTACACCTGTGCAAGCTTACGCTGCCAATTCATTGCATTCATTGGCCCGTTCAATACTCTTTCAGACAAGCGGCTTCTGAACCGAATCCTCCCATTCGTGGATTTCAATCAATCCACTCTATGGCACTGAAGTTCCCCAACCGAAGGGGAACACTAGGACGCAAGATCGATGAAGAATGCATATTGAGAAGCAGCGTAGTAGAACACCTAGATTAGTTGGATCAGCTGTGTTTGATTAGGGTTGGAACAAAACTGTGCAGAGCTGTGGCCCTCCTGGAATTGAGTTTGAGACCTATGTTTTAGATTGTGTTTTAAATAACCCAAAAGTAAAAAAAAAACAAAGGAGTATGCAGTAAAACTATGCAGTTATTAAACATGCATGATTGCACAATGAGTTGTGGGATTGTCAATCGACAAGAAAAGTCAGACAGAACCAGTGTAATAATATTACTTTTCCAGTGAAGTAATGCATTACTTTTAAAAAATAAATAATGATATTTGAGTTACTTTATGCAATGTGATTTCCTTTTTAGTTAAAAATAAATTGCTAAATTAAAATGATCCTAGTCATGTTGTCACTGAGAGAATGCTGGAACAGACAGAAATGAAGAAGGCAGGACCTTACGTTACTGCGATGGAAATATTCTCATTATTTTGAGTTTATTAAAGGAAAGAAAAAGATGACACTGTCTGAATGGACAGTGATTTTACTTCACTAATAATATAAAAAGTACAAAAGCAGCAAATGCATTGTCATTAATCTAGCATGTACAGCTCTGTGGTCAGGAAGCTCTCAGAAGATGGCTTCATCCTACATTAAATTATGCGTTTATTTAAAGGTAAATGAAGCATATATAGTGTGTTGTTAATTGTTAAGTTTCTTATTGAAATAAAACTATTGCTTCTTACCTATAAAGCTTTAAATAATCTAGCTAATGTTTATCTAACCAACTTTCTGTCTCGCTACAATCCAACCCGCTTTTTAAGATCTCAAAACTCAGGGCTTCTGGTAGTACCTAGAATAGCAAAGCCGAGTAAAGGAGGTCGAGCCCTCTCATTCATGGCTACTAAACTCTGGAATAGCCTTCCTGTCAATGTCCGAGGCTCAGACACACTCTCCCAATTCAAAACTAAATTAAAGACCTATCTGTTTAGTAAAGCATACACTCAGTGCATCACTTAGCGGTATGATACACGAATGTGCTTCACACAGATTTCTGCATCTCATTTATATCACTATAAAGAGTAGCTACGCTAATTATTCTCTTTATTCTCTATTTCCACCTGGATATCCTCATCCCGAGGCCCTCAGATTATGCAGCGATTTGACTGATTCGATCCAAGACCAGCGACAAGATGATCCCAAGGTTTCCATATCCTGGACCAGGCCATATCCTGAGCAGCTGCTATGGTGGTCATGGAGGAGTGGAGATTCCTGTGACGCTCCAGGGACAGAAGAGTCTTCGCTAAGGTCCAGCTTCCAGCCTCCGGCGCCTAGACTGCAGCTCTGCACAAGACGTTTCGCCAGAGGAGAAATGATCATGCCCAAATGAGCCTGGTTTCTCCTGAGGTTTTTAATTCTTCACTTTTGCCAATTGGTGAAATTTATTGAATGGTTCGGGATCTGTAGAGCTGCGCATCGATGGATTTGCTCTTCACTGTTTGGACTCTCAGTAGTGATTATTAAACCACACCTATTACAATTTACAATGATCTTCTATGTGAAGCTGATTTGACACAATCTACATTGTAGAAATACAAATATAGAGTGAACGTACAAATAAAGGTGAATTGAATTCAATTTATTTGCAGAGCTCCTCTATTTAAAAAAGAATGGAAAACCCCTCTGCAAGTTCTGAAAGGGATCAAGCCTCAGCCAGGTCAGAAAAAAGTAATGAAAAAGTAACTCAAAAGTAACGTAAGGTATTACTTGCCATGAAAAGTAACTAAGGTCCCACTGTCAGGTCTTGATGCCCAATTCCGATTTGTTGCCCATATCTGATTTTTTTTTTTTTGTCTGTCCGTTTACATGTTCTTTTAATTGTGACCCATATCCGATTCATGTGTTTACACTCGCCATTAAATTTACAACGTCGCGCATGCGTAAAGGTGGGTTTTAGCATTTGCGCCATGATGGAAGAAATTGTCTGGCTTTTAGCATTTTCGAAATATGCGAAGTTCGCCCAACTTTAAAATGATTTTGAGGCGGAGGAAGAGGAGGAAAAGAGCTGATCTCTGAATATTCAAATGCATGTGTTATTTTTTGTGTTTACATGGTCATAGAACAGATCTGATCTGTGTCACATATGAGCAAAACATTGAGTTACATTTGACTGGCAGTGTAAACGGGGCCTAACTAACGCAACTGGTTACTTTTTTAAGGGAGCAACTCAATATTGTAATGCATTACTTTCTGAAGTAACGTTCCCCAACACTGGACAGAACAACAAAAACTTCCAAAAATCAGATCATCTAAATTTGTACAAAAGAAAAGAGCAGAGGTCATTTTTGTTCAGTAAGATTAACATGATCACCAAACATTTCACTACAAATAATTCAAAACTGCTTAATGTAAAATGCCAACACATGCAAATACACTTATGACTGTGCAGGCTTGGGAGTTGTTGATGAACTGATTATCCAATATTTAATGTTTTGATAATTGTTCTGATTCTGCTCCAGATGAAGTCTCTGAGTTTTTTTTTTAAGACACTTAACCTCCTCAGCCTAATGTTTTAAATATTTGTAGTTATAACCAGAAAGAAGAGTCGTACATTTTTATATATTGCTTACGAATATTTGTTTACACACATACACACACAAAAGTATGATTTCAACATAAAATAAAATATTTCTTTGGTGTAGCTGCTTGATCTAAGTTGTAATATAATGACAAGATCCTTATTGCTCATCATTCATTCATTCATTTTCCTTTAGATTAGTCCCTTATCCATCATGGGTCGCCACTTGAAAAAGAATGAACCGCCAACTATTCCATCATATGTTTTATACAGCGGATACTCTTCCAGCCGTAATCCAGTTTTGGGAAACATTTTCACATTCACATACACACTCATACACTACGGCCAATTTTGTTTACCCAATTCACTTATAGCGCATGTCTTTGAGCTGTCGGAGAAGTCGACGCACCCAGAGGAAACCCACAGGAACACAGAGAGAACATGCAAACTTCACACAAAAATGCTGATGACACTGGTCCCCATTTGAGATTCGAACCAGTGACCTTCTTGCTGTGAGGTGACAGTGCTTAACAATGAATCACTGTGCTCGTATACTGGCTGCAGACATGAGTTAAAAATAAAAATGTATTAATTTAACGAACGTATTAAGGTTAAAGAAAATACAGACTTTCTGTTTATTATTTCAATAGCATGTAAAACAAAATGATTATTCAAACTAAATAAATTATATAAAGAAAGTGAGCAAAAAACCTTGAAGTCACACTTTTGCTAAAGTAACCTGCTGTGCTACCTTTTGCAAATAGCTTTGTGAATGATACCCTTGAGTAAATATCAGCTCAAGCAATATAGTCAAGGGTTTCTTTCTAAGAAAAAGCAAATAATCAAATCTGAAACAAAACATTTACAGTTGAAGACAGAATTATTAGCCCCCCTGAATTATAAGCACCCCCATTTATTTTCCCCTAATTTCTGTTTAACAGAGAGATTTTTTCAACACATTTTTAAACATAATAGTTTTAATAACTGATAGTTTTAATATCTGATTGAAGGTGTGATACAAATAAACATTAATTTTGGTATCATATGAAGTATTTCTAAATGCAGATGCAAAATGTGCAGCACTTTTTGTCCTAATTTATTTGTAAACATAATTATTAATAAAGGCAAAAATGTTTCACATTAAATTTTTATAACAGTTTTATTTGTTTTGAAACATCATACAGCAAAATTTTGATCAAGTTTTTTTATAATAAACTGAATATTATTCTTACGACCGCAGTAGATTTTAGCAAAGCAAAGCTGCTTTGAAACTACATGTAATGAGATTATAACTGATTACATAAACTGAATTTAAGAACTAGTTTGATCAGTAGCAATCACCAAAACAGATCTTGTTAATCAAACTAAAATAACTGTTTGCTTTACTTGCATAGCATTTATATTAGCAGTCTATGGCTATCAAAGTAACATTGTTCAGTCAATTAAATAGTGCTAATGTTGATTTAAAGTCATATTTGCACGTGGTTTCAGACCGAATATTCTTAGTATTATGGTAAACAATAAATGTATTGTGTCACAAGTTGTCACTGAACGAATGTGCGAATATAAATCCAGCTTTACTTTAATCACAGCAATATAAACTGAACAAAATTTGAGAAACGACATCTGTTTGATTTAAAGAATATTTTAAAACTAAATTCAAACAAGATGCCAGATGATCTATAGCATTAGTTTATTAATTTCGTAAAACATACGTTTATACCCATAAAACGACAGTGAATTATTGGTAAACAACAAACATTTAAACTGACAAGTAAGAATGTATCTTCACTGACCTGTAAGGCGTTCCTTCAAGATGTAATTTAAAACATTAACGTTAGACGTGGACCAACAAACACAAAGCTTAAACCATCTTAACAGAGCACGTCGGTGAGCTCCACAAAATAAATCATATACACTTTACCGTTATGCCAAAAAAAGTACAGGTGACTGAGCCGTCTGTGACTAGAGGTCGCTGTCCGTTACATTTTTGTGCGAGAACGCGCCTGTCGTACTGCGCGCGCCCGTAGAGTCTGCTGAGGTGCTGTGAAAAGTCACACGTTTATAGAGAGCTGCTGTAAGAAACTCAGTTCAGTTCACTTGGGGCACTTATGCGTACTTTGTGGAATGCGGATTTGTTGGCTTACTCAATACAAGTATAGGCTAAACTCTCTTTCTTCTGACCAAATAATTTTCTTTGTTGTTTGTGGGAGTAGTTTTTTACCTTGTTTAAATTACTGCAATTTAATACAATACAATTGCAGTAATTTAAACAAGGTGAAAAACTACTCCCACAAAGCACAAAAAATGATTATATATATATATATATATATATATATATATATATATATATATATATATATATATATATATATATATATATATATATATATATATATATATATATATAGTTGAAGTCAGAATTATTAGCCCCCTTTTGATTTTTTTTCTCTTTTTAATATTTCCCAAATGATTTTTAACAGAGCAAGGAAATTTTCACAGTATGTCTGATAATATTTTTCCTTCTGGAGAAAGTCTTATTTGTTTTATTTCAGCTTGTATAAAAGCAGTTTTTAATTTTTAAACCCCATTTTTGGGAAAATATTATTAGCCTCTTTAAGCTAATTTTTTTTTCGATAATCTTCAGAACAAACCATCGTCATACAATAACTTGCTTAATTACCCTAACCTGCCTAGTTCACCTTAATAACCTCGTGAAGCCTTTAAATGTCACTTTAAGCTGTATAGAAGTGTCTTGAAAAATATCAAGTGAAATATTATTTACTGTCATCATAACAAAGAGAAAATAAATCAGTTAATAGAAATAAGGTTTTAAAACTATTATGCTTGGAAATGTGGTGAAACAATCTTTTCTCTGTTAAACAGAAATTGGGGAAAAAATAGACAGGGGCGCTAATAATTCAGGGGGGGATAATAATTTTGACTTCAACTGTGTGTATGTATATATATATATATATATATATATATATATATATATATATATATATATATATATATATATATATATATATACAGTTGAATTATTAGCCCCCCTTTAAATTATTATTTTTTATATATTTCCCACAGAAATGTTCACAGTATGTCTGATAATAGTTGTTTTCTGGAGAAATTTGTTTTATCTCGGCTAGAGTACAAGCAGTTTTTAATAAAAAAAAACAAAAAACAATTTGAGATTAAAATTATTAGCCCCTTTAAGCTATATATACTTTTTGTTGGTCTACAGAACAAACCATTGTTATGCAATGACTTGCCTTATTACCCTAACCTGCCTAGTTTAACAGAAATTGAGGAAAAAATAAACAGGGGGGCAAATAATTCTGACTTTTTTCTGTAGGGTTACTTGATATTTCTGAAGTTTAAAAGCCTTTTGTTTTGTTTTTGTTCATGTGCAAAGCTAGTTTATCTTTCTTGCTCCGTGTTTTTTGATAATTCTGTATGTGTAAGTTATCTGCGACAGTTATCTGTGATAATGTGTGTGTGTGTGTGAGAGAGAGTTAAAAGAGAGAGAGAGAGAAACTGAAGTGTCAAAACATCATTACGGAAGTGGTCACGTTTCATTTTCAGAACCATGTTGCGCCTTATTATGCCTTAGCTCTGCTGGTGGTGATGCTAAAGAATAACATGCCAAATGATAAAGCACTGTACAATCATATAACTTCCTCTTGTTGCAGTAGGTCGCGTGATGAGAAAACGGGACTGAAAAGTGTGTAATACATGCAGACTAGAGATCGGTCCAACAGGTAGGACAAAATCCATTGCAAAATATTAAAAGTCTTGTACTAGTTAATACTCCACAAACAAGCTTGAAACATACTGTAGCTGGATTAAGCAAAGAGAAAATAGTAATGTCAAATTATACTTTTTCATGAAGTTAAGTAGATAATTGGATTATTTTGATGTATTTTAATTGTGATTCTCAGTTGCTTTTTTGTGTAATTGTTTTTTCACAAAAAAAAAAATGTAATTACTTTAAGAAGCTTCATTTTCTTCATAACCAAAGTCAAATTATCTGTGAAACAAACGTGTGTATTATTTTGTGAAGCGTTTTGGATGTATGACCATACACAATAAATGCGCTATATAAATACACATTACTTACATTACCTACTAGGTAGTGAAAGCAGAAACTAATAAATAGTTTCTTGTAGCCAACAAGAAACAAAATAAATATACCCGCAGTAATAAATGAGCACATGCCTACTCATGATGAGACACGAGTTCCTGTATTTGATCAGCATGTGCTTTCGCTTTTACAGCACACCTAGCTTTATTAAAATGAGATACTTCTGTATGTTGTTTAAAAAAATGTTTTAATTCTGGGTTTTCAAAAAATGAGGCATGATACAAACAAATGCACAATTTGTGGGCAAAACAATGTGTACGGCACACCCACACTTCCTTCACGCTTATACAGGAAGGGAGGTGGGAGTTATGAAAGAGCTGTAGGTATATACACAACTGAACAGGGCTTGACATTAACTTTTTTGTTCATTGAACGTGTTTTTGTACGAAGTACTATAATTATATGAGTTAATTAACTGACTGTTATGGTTAATTGTAGGCATTGGCCGGTATGACATTTTGACGGTATGACAACCTTGGATAAAAATATTACGGTTTTACGCTTTCACTGTATCGTGCTCACTGTTAAAAAATAAATTATTTTTAAATGTCTGGGTAAAAAACTAAAACTTTTTCCCCATATATATGTATATATATATATATATATATATATATATATATATATATATATATATATATATATATATATATATATATATACACTGTAAAAAATTGCTGTTAAAAAACGGTCAGATTCTACGGTAAAATAATGTTTTTTCACTAAAACAGTAATATTCTGTTAAAAACAGTGCTTTCTGGCTAACATTTTTGTTTTCGAGAAAGTAAACAACTGCAGAAAACTGTGAGCTAACAGAGTTCA
Organism: Danio rerio; assembly: GCF_052040795.2. NCBI lineage: Eukaryota > Metazoa > Chordata > Actinopteri > Cypriniformes > Danionidae > Danio > Danio rerio. The sequence goes on from NC_141034.1 coordinate 11,120,112, forward strand.
GATTCGATGTTTTGAAGTCTGTGTTTGAAATCACGCTTTGTGTCCTTGTTCACTATTTCATACACTAGTTAACTAATATAGTTCACCTGACAGAGTTAATGAACACTAATGAGTGAATTCAGACATTGATGAACACCTGCTGTTAATAATTACAATTACTGAAGAAAATAAACAAGAAATACAAACAGTGACTTGAGTTACAGCATTAAATAAAATAAAACAGCTTCAGTCTCAGCAGAGGATCATTTAACAACTCCACAAACAACAGCAGACACACTTATTACTGACTGATTTGACTTCCATACAATTCTCATTGAGATCCAACAGAAATTAAGATGTTTTTTGTGTCACCGTAATGGAGTGAGGGGCTGGTTTAGTTGGGCTCTTCACCCTTGAACTCATTTAAGAAGACTTTCCATCTGCTTGAATACAAAGTTTTTAAAACGTTTGTATTATGGCAATAAATTTGGAAAGTCAATAAATAGAGAAATCTATTTGTCTGAAATTAGTTCTGATAAATGTTTTGGTATAAATCTGGAAGAAGGGCCTCATGCAATAGATTTTATGCTTAGTTGCAGGTATTAATTTAATGAATGAGAAGTGGAAACAGAAAAGATACCTCCGTAATTACTTAACAGTTAAGAAATAACATACAAAAACAGTTCAGTTATGACAAATACACACTCAGATCTCATGAATCTGACCTTGTATCTCAACAATGGTAACATCTCAAATGTTTCATGCTGCAATGCATGCTGGGAGTGGCACTGTACAAATATCCCAGCATGCATTGTAATATAAATAAATGTTGTATAATGGTCTAACGGTTTTCTTTATTTGTGTTTGATTCTGCTGTTGTTTATGTTTAGACTTTCAGTTGCCTGTTTGTGAGTTAAACTGTTAATTTTGTTAAATTTGTTTTCACCATTATTGAGGTTCATATGCTGATTATTGATGTCTCTTTGAGTGCGATTTACACCATAGAGCAGTGTTATTGTCCAAGATATTCTTAAAAACTTCCAGAAATCATTGCCATATATATATACACATATAATGTAAAACAATAGATTTAACATTGAATTGGAGCAGTAAATTTTGTTATACTAAATGAGAACAGATTCTGCCATTTAATAGCAACATGAACATCACCAGATCTTATTTAGGTTTTTGGCTGGCTTGCCACAACAAAGGAGCTTTTCAAACAAAGTTCTTAACAATTGCAGCAGCCACGATATATAAATGTTAAATATGACAGGGCTAAGAGCCCAACTAAAGCAAACTCTGTTCTCCATGATGGTGACGTAAAACTTTAACTTTTTCTCAAGAAGAACTTTAGTAAATGTTATACAAAAATACATGTATTAAGTAATAAGTGTAGCTGGTGATGATGTTTGTAGAGTTGTTTAATCATCCGCTGATCATTTAAATGATTTAATCATTTGTTGTTCTTCAGGTTATTTCATTATAAAGCTGTGACTAAAGTTTTGTATGTTCTGTTCTTGTTTTTTCCCTTCAGTATTTCTTCATTTGTTTATCGTTAATCCTCAATTATCATTTAATTAGTCATTTAATTAATTAATTCACTTCAGCTTTGCTACATGTTTCTTGAACACTCAGTAGTGTGGACACTTCAATAAAAACTGAAGTATATGCTCTGGGGTTTAAAGGGTTAAAGGTGTGAGAGGTAAAAACACAGTGTAAAAATGTATTTTAACAGTAATATACTGTTAATTTACACAACGGAAATAGACTGTAAAAAAACAGTATATTGCTGGCAACCACAGCTGCCAGTAGATTACTGTTAAATCAAGGAAAAAACTGTATTTTACTGTAAAACCTGAAGCTAATTTCTTCTGTGTGTCACCGTTGTGGAGGAGAGTAGAGCCAGTGTTTGAGTTAAAGATGAACAATGAACTGCTGATGTTATTCTGCATGTTTCTCTATTTAAAGAAAGCGGCTGTTTATTGGCTGATGCAGTCAGAATCTCTCTGGTGATTCCAGATTTACATGTATGTGTGCTGTTGTGAAAAATAAGACATTAGAGTTCAACCGAACTTTTCTAATTAACTAAAATAAGTTATCATTATAAGTATGCTTTTAAGCATATATAGCACATTTTTTCATAAACTCATTCAGCAGTTGACCAAGTTGAGGCAGTTGCTTTCAGTGAGCAAAATGAGTTCACTTAAGAATTGTGTTAATCAATGTAGTCCATGTATTTTTACAGCAACATACTGTAAAATAACAGTACATTGCTGGTAACTGCAGCTGCCAGTATTTTACTGTTTTTTAACGGGACAATTTTTAACAGTGTATATATATATATATATTCTATTTTGAAAAGATTTTTAAGATTTATATTTTAGAACAGTAAACATGTCAGGCTATATAATTCAAATGAATCATTGACTTCTGTTGTTTTTGTTTCAAAAACACAGATTTCTTTTGTAATTTAAAACAGTATCTTTGGATAATTTTTCTGCAGGAGATCCTGATGTCCTAAAAAACTAAATAAAAAAGTATTTTAAAAATCTTATAGATACCTGAGGAAGGGTATTACATAAAATTTTGTCGGTTTTAAAACCTTGACCTTTCCAGACCACTTTATCTTTGATATCTTGAAAACAGTTATCGTCCTATGCCCAGTTAATTCCGTGTAATCATGCATAAGCTAATCGTTTCTTTAGGCCAAGTAATATATACTTTGAAAAGGACTTGAAAAATTGTATTCATTCATTTTCCTTCTCCTTAGTCCTTTATTTATCAGAAGTCACTGCCAATATGCTGCAATAGCTGACGGAATCAACCACCAACTATTCCACCATGTGCTTCCAGCCGCAACCCAGTACTGGGAAACACACACATAGGCTTAATTACACACTGACCAATACAGCCAATTTTGTTTAACCAATTCACTTATAGCACATGTCTTTGGACTGTGGGGGAAAGTGGAGAACCTGGAGAAAACCCATGCTAACACACAGAGAACAGGCAAACTTCACACAGAAATACCAACTGGCCTAGCCAGGACTTGAACTAGTGACCTTCTTGCTGTACTACCGTGCCTACCATTGATCCACACCTGAGAACGCATGAATAGCATGAATAAAGTCATGTTTAGATGAAGGGGGATGTAAAGGTAGAATGAGTGCAGGGTGTTCATTGTCAATTATGTGATAAGTAGTTGGGGTTAAGCCCTGCTCACACTGTGAGATTTTAGTTACGATTTTGTCACCTGAGACAAATTTCGGAAATCCAAAAATATTCCTGAAATCTTAGGCTAAAATCGGTGATCATTGATCGTTGGTTTGAAATGTTCACAGACAGCCTTATAATGCCTGTTGCGATCAGATTTGTCCTCCGATGAAGTTCTGGCATTGTCAGAAGATTTCAGACAGTTTCCTGCAGTGTGACATCACCTGCGATGAGCTTCAATCCAAGAACCAATAGGAGCTCCGAATTTAATGACACAATTCATGCGACAGTTCAGTTGACCGCAGGGAAATGTCAAAACAGTTTTTTTCTTCCTGGTTTTATTATTGAGACACGCTGTAGGCAAAATTGCCGCTACAGATTGTGTACATTCGCTGTGAGGCATCCTTTCAGATTGCGACATAGTGAAAGTGTCACGGGTAGATGAGGTAAAACTCCAGGGGCGTTTTCTTCTGGGTTTGGCGCATCTTCATTGGCATTCAGTCTGACTTTATGAAAGCTGAGATCTTACAGTGTGACATGATGTTCATGCAGTCTGACATGCTACAAACATTCAAGATTATAAAAATAATAAAAAATAAAAGAAATAAAAAATTAAATTCACACAGTGTGAGCCGGCCTTTAGGTAAAACACAGTCCAACAGTGATGAATAGGGTGGTGCTGGAGTGTCCTGGATGGCATGGTCAAAAGCCACAGAGAGCTGGGAGGACAGGTGACTGAGCAGTGATGGTAAGGCCAGACAGGAGGTGGTGAAGGCCTTGGATGAGGCACTGCAGACCAGAGATCCTGGAGAGTTGTCATCTGACCAGTAGTAGCCTGACTAGTGCACTAGTGATGCGCGGATGGCTGTTATATCCGCAGGTTGAGTAATGAAAAAATATGATATGATTAATTGCGGGTGGGTTGTGGGTGGATGAAGCAGGACATGGCAGTGGATCAGCAAAAAAGCAGAGAGTGGGCTTTGCAGAATGGGAAGATGAGACGCCCAAAATAATGGATGAAGTGCAAGAGTACTGTTTAAACTTTCAGTTAAAGGAGTCATGAGAGGAAAATCTGCTATCGTTCTGAGATAAATAAGATAGCTTATTTACACGACTGCAGTGCCTTGCGAGGAGAATCTTGTTAATTTCTACAGCAAGTGGTGAAAGCGAATGCTCATTCAGTGCAGCTGGAGGCGAGGCAGAGTTTAGGCACAGTAGATGCTATTCTGTTTTAGCACATTGCAAAGAAAAAGGCCATGTAAACACAACATAGCTGCCGTTTAGGCTAAAGTGGTACCCTTTTGTTATCTTGTTCCTGTATCTGTAAAAGATAAGATGTCTTATTTTTATTTTCTGTATTTGAAAACAAAGAAAATATTGTGCAAAGACCAACTTTAGTTTTTATTAATAAATATTCACTTAATTTTTACGATTAACGTAGGCTATTATTTTACTACCTGAGATGTGCAGATTAGCTCACTGAATCTGCTGTTAATATCTAAAGTGACCTACAGTATCATCATGCCTAAAACAAAGAATTCGACTTAAAAACGTTACAATCGGGTGCGGTTTATATATATATATATATATATATATATATATATATATATATATATATATATATATATATATTGTGGCGAGATAGAGAGAACACACGCAAGCAGTGGTATATTTTCACACTTTGCCCCAGAGAGTGATTTATTTACAATCGTACTGAGAGTGTATGGCGGAGCGATCGCTCGGTCTTCTGGCCGGGAAGAGTGTAGGGGTTCTGGGGTAAAGGGTGAGGCCGTGCAGGTAGGAGAGAGAGAGAGAGAGAGAGAGAGTGGTGATGGTGAGCTGCTTAAGTCCGCTGTGGGAGAAAAGAGACACAGGTATCAGCCAGGGAGTCATTTGAGTAAAAATGAAGCTCTCAGTCTCTGGGTTGGTCGCGGCTTATATCCGTGTCTCTTGATGGGTCTCAGCTGTGTTTGATTTGGGTTGATGACAAGGGAATTGGTGTGGATCCGGGACCACGGTGACGTTGCATCGGTGAACTCGCCGCATTTTATATATATATATATATATATATATATATATATATATATATATATATATATATATATATCAGATAAAGGTATATGTGCGGGAGGGTGGATGATTAGTATAAAGCCAGAGGGAACTAAACTAAGAAATAAAACCATAAACTAAAATATCAAAAAGGGAAATACTGAAAATAAAGAAAAGAAATTAAATTAGATTTAACTTTTAAAATAAAACAGGAAAAAATTACCAAAAAGGAAACTAAACACTTAAAGACACTAAATTAAATAAACAATAAAAAGAGTATAATTACTTAAACAAAAAAACTATAAAAGGATAAACTGATTAGGTTAAACAGTAGAAGTCTACAGACAAGACAAACACATACAAACATGAGACAAAGCACAAAGACAGCTCAAACAGCTACACAGAGAAAAAAAAACAGTCAAGTAATCAGCAGCAAACACAAGTAAAATGTACTGACTATGTTTACATGGACATCAGTAATTGAATTATTTGCCTTAATCTCATTCATTTAATCATTTTCTTGTCGGCTTAGTCCCTTTATTAATCCGGGGTCGCCACAGCAGAATGAACCGCCAACTTATCCAGCAAGTTTTTACGCAGCGGATGCCCTTCCCGCCACAACCCATCTCTAGGAAACATCCACATACACATTCACACACACTACGGACAATTTAGCTTACCCAATTCACCTGTACTGCAAGTCTTTGGACTGTGGGGGAAACCAGAGCACCCGGAGGAAACCCACGCAAAGAGAACATGCAAACTCCACACAGAAACACCAACTGAGCCGAGATTCGAACCAGCGACCCAGCAACCTTCTTCTAGTTCTAGTTCTAGTTTCATGTCATTTAAGGTGTTTCATATTAAATTTGTCGACTATGCCTAAAGGTTTAAAAAAAGCCTATATATCAAAGAAGATGGACAAATGAGAACCTTTCTGACATAAACTATAGTAAAACAGCTTGTCAAAAGCTGCAAACAGATTAGATACAGGAATATCAATTTTAATTTTAATTAACTTTAATTATCAGCTGTTAGTCAGCGCCCGCTCTTTTTTTTTCCTGGTCATTGCGCCTTTGCCTTGTGCAGTGTAAATGCAGCCTAAAGGCTGATTTGTACTTCTGCGTCAAACACCGGCGTATGCTACGGCGCTGACGCATAGCCCTTCGCCGTGGCCGTGGGAGTCACTGACGTGCACATCTCAAAAAATTTAACTACGTCGCAACAACGCGTAGCGCAAGCTCTGTGGTTGGTCGGCTTGGTAGCGCTGACGAGTCTGGGCGGGACCGAGAGCCGCGCGAATGGCGCGAGCTGGGAGCAAGCCCAATGGAGCGATTGTTTACAAGTGTGGAGTCCCGTGAAGGAGCTCTGGATGGAAAGATTTGTTTTGTGTTTACCTCATAGTTAAAGTTGTTGCACGTACGCCGGTTCCTGCCTCAAAATGAGCGAGTTTAAGCCACTTGTACATCCAGGAAGTGTTCAGGAAAAGCAAAATAGCAGCGAAGAAACTCGACACAGAGGAACATTTACACCTCACTGCCAACTAGCGTTTCGGAAGTGTAATCCAGACCAACAGAGACAGCAAGCAGAAGTATAAATGCACAGCTACGGGCGTTGCATGCGCCGATGGCTACGCCGGTCACTTGACGCAGAAGTATAAACCAGGCTTAACAAGGACTAGATGAGGGCTAAACGAGGGGGCGTGGCAGCAGGAAACAAGGAAGGAGGAACAGAGGAGCACATGCCAGACACAAACACAGGTTAAGCCATGTGCTCAGACACAAGTTAAACACAGACACATTGAACAAGGATAACACAGACACAACATGGTACATAGACATATGACAGGAAATCCTAATATCAGTAATCAAGATTAATCAAGAAATCAAGATTAGATATAAATTTCCCAAACTAATAATGTTTAATCTGCAAAAACCTTTGGGTTTGTGTGATTTAATTTGATTGAGGTGATATTTTGATATTTGGTTTAGTCCCACTTTCCGAGTGCATGTTGTTTAATAATGTTTTTGTTACATTCCACAGTGATTTTCTACCGTCAACAATAAATGAATTCACATTTTCACCATGACATCCATGAATACATCATATCAAATGGTGAACTTCTCCTGTTCCATCAATATGACTGACTGGGAAACAGCCATAAACCATCTCTACACATACTTTTACCTGATTATCTTCATTCCAGGAGTGCTGAGCAACACACTGGCTCTTTGGGTGCTGTGTCGATTTGTAAGGTCAGCAATTCATGATTGATAAAACTTGTGTTGTGTTGGAGGACTATTGTTAGGCTTCTTCTACTTCTTTTTCTGTCCTAAAAGTGCAGTCCATCGTGAACATATGCACAGCACTTCACATTTACCACATGTTGTTATGGTTAAGCTTTATTCAAAAATATATTCAATCCTTTATATTTTTCCACATTGTACAACCAATAAGGACAATGTTAAAAAGTTTTCTGTGCAAATTTATTAAACACTTAAGTTGAATTCCTATTATTAACTAACAGTTTTGTAGTGTGATACTACAAGTATACTTAGCAAAAAAAGTTTTCAAAAGAACTTAAAACAAAGTGTGCTGTTTGTAGCCAATTCGGAACAATATGGCATTATTCAGCATATTTGTACTTAGCAGTTGTATATTTATTGTATGTGCAGTGCATCAGGAAAGTATTCATAACCCTTCATTTTGCCCACATTCTCCTATGTTACAGCCTTATTCCAAAATGGATTAAATTCACTTATTTCCTCAACATTCTACACACAATATCCCGTAATGACAATGTGAAAAAATATTTTTTTAAATTGTTGCGAATTTATTAAAAATAAAAAACTGAAAAATCACATGTACATAAGTATTCACAGTCTTCGCCGTGAAGCTCTAAATTGAGCTCATGTACATTTTGTTTCCACTGATCATTCTTGAGATGTTTCAGCGGCTTAATTTGAGTTCACCTGTGGTAAATTCAGTTGATTGGACATGATTTGAAAAGGCATACACCTGTCTATATAAGGTCCCAGGGTTGACAGTGCATGTCAAAGCTTAAACCAAGCATGAAGACAAAGGAATTGTCTTTAAAACTCCGGGATAGGATTGTTTTGAGGCACAAGGCTGGGGAAGGTTACAGATAAAATTTCTGTTGCTCTGAAAGTTCCAATGAGCACAGTGACCTCCATCATCAGTAAGTGGAAGATGTTTGGAACCAACAGGACTCTTTCAAGAGTTGGCCAGCAATCTAAGCTGAGTGATCGGAGAAGAATGGCCTTGGTCAGGGAAGTGATCAAAAACCCAATGGTCTCACTGTCTGAGCTCTAGCATTCTTCTGTGGAAAGAGGAGAACCTTATAGAAGAACAACCATCTGTAAAGCAATCCACCAATCAGGCTTGTATGGTACAGTGGCCAGACAATAGCCACTCCTTAGTAAAGAGCACATAAGCCCACCTGGAATTTGCCAAAAGGCATTTAAAACAAAATTCTCTAGTCTGATGAGACTAAAATTGAACTCTCTGGAGTGGATGCCAGGCGTTACGTTTGGAGAAAACTAGGCACCGCTCATCACCAGGCTAATACCATCCCTACAGTGAAGCATGGTGGTAGCAGCATCATGCTGTGGGGATGTTTTTCAGCAGCAGGACCTGGAAGACTATTCAGGATAGAGGGAAGGATGAATGCAGCAATGTACAGAGACATCCTGAATGATAACCTGCTTCAGAGTGCTCTTGACCTCAGACTGGGGCGATAGTTCATCTTCCAGTAGAACAATGACCCAAAGCACACCGCCAAAATATCAATGGAGTGGCTTCAAAACAACTTGGTGAATGTTCTTGAGTGGCCCAGGCAGAGCACAGACCATCCTATCAAACATCTCTGGAGAAATCTTAAAATGGTTGTACACCGTGGCTTCCCATCCAACCTAATAGAGCTTGAGAGGTACTGCAAAGAGGAAGGGGAAAAAATTCCCAAGGTGTGTGAGGCTGTAATTGCTTGTAATGCCAAAGGTGCATCAACATAGTATTGAGCAAAGGCTGTGAATACTTATGTACATGTGATTCTTCAGGTTTTTTATTTTTAATAAATTTGCAAACAAGTTAAAAAATACTTTTTTTTTACATTGTCATTATGGGGTATTGTGTGTAGAATTTGGAAGAAATACATTAATTTAATTCATTTTGGAATAAGGCTGTAACATAAAAATGTGTGAAGCGCTATGAATACTCTTCGAATGTACTGTATACACTCATAATGTATTTGTAAAGTACTTGTAACACAAATGAAATACATTAATATCACTAATCAAGCACATAATGAACTTTCAAAGGCATATTCTTACTATGTACTTACAATTAAAACTACACCAGATACACTAAAAGTTATGAGGTACTGTAATTTAATTACAATTACAATATACCTAGAACCAAATTAGTTCTTCCAAAAAAGGATTAGTTAGCAAAGTTAGCTAATTAATAACACGTTTGAAGATGCTCTTTACTGACAATTAGTCCAGCTTTAAGAATACTTAGCATATTTGTTTTGTGATTTGTGCATTAATGGATTTGCTCTTCAGTGTTTGGACTTTCAGCAGTGAAAACTAACCACGCTGAACTTAACTAAACTGAACTTAAACTCTCAAAACTAGACTGACACAGTTTCAATTTAATAGAACTTTTATGTTAAGCTGCTTTGACACAATCTACCTAGTAAAAGTGCTTTAGAAATAAAGATGAATTGAATTTGATTTTGATTGATTGGTTTGAATTTGATTGTTTTTTTTTCACACAATGTTAGGCCTTAGTTCAAATTAAGGCATTTAAGCAGCTTTTATAACAATACAAATTTGAGAAATACATTTCTGGAGTGCATCTTGCAACACAATGACTGGCTTGTTTTACGATCTGTCACTGCACGTTATTTTTGTCCAGACAGCTCAACCACACAGTTTAGTCAACTGATAAAAAGCTAATGACACTTAATCACAGTTGTCATACACATGCATAAAACTCCTTCATATTCAAGACGTATCATGATTATAAAGGTGTCATGACTGTTTTCTGAACTCTCGCTTCAGTGTTCATCTAACAGTAAAAGTGCGTGATTTCTAAAGACCAGATGTTGCTTTTGGACACCTGTTGCTGTGACCTATTTCTGTTTCTCTGCTCAGCATTTCCTCTAAAGCCTTCAATTCTCTTTAATTCACAGCAAGAAGACGAAAGCCATCATCTTCATGATCAACCTGACCGTGGCTGACCTGGCTCATGTGCTCTCCTTGCCTCTTCGAATTCATTACTACATCCAACAGGACTGGCCTTTTGGCAACGAGTTATGCCTGCTCTGCTTTTACCTGAAATACCTAAACATGTACGCAAGCATTGCATTTCTGGTCTGCATCAGCATTCAGCGCTGTGGTTTTCTCATGCACCCGTTTCATGCTAGGCGCTGGAAGTCCCGCTATGACGTCTGCATCAGTATCACGGTATGGGTTGTGGTTGGTCTCTGCTGTTCGTCCTTCATTTTAATGAGGAGCAAATCGAATTCGTCACTGGGTAACAGAAGCTGCTTCAAAGACCTGCCAATGCGCAAGCTGAATTTTCAGTTAGCCATTTCTATGATGGCCGCCGCTGAACTCTTTGGATTTCTTGGTCCGTTATTCATCATTGGCTTCTGTAATTACTTAATAGAGAACTCTATGAGACAGCGGAACAAACAGCAGCAGTCTACTAGTGACACAAGAAAGGCCTTGCGCATGGTTAGAGTGTGCACAGGAGTTTTCCTCTTCTGCTTTGCACCCTATCACATCAACTTCCTCCTGTACCTGATGGTATCACAAAGCATCATAACAAACTGTGAAGCGAGTCAGGTCATCAAACAGTTTCACCCCATTTCTCTGTGTATGGCAAGCCTTAACTGCTGCCTCAACCCTCTTATCTATTATTTTCTGACTACTGAGTTCAAGCAGCAGCTCTCTCACCATGGCAGCTCAGTGCTTAGAGGACGACTGATGAGTATGGAGAGCACATCTTCATATAAGGAATGAGTGTTGCATAATTTGAAAATATACCTGTATATAAATTTCTTTTTTGCTTGTGTAAAAAAAAAACTGCATTATAAGTTGCTTTTAAACAATGTACAAACTGAAGCCTGTATATTTTGGGCTATACTTTGCTTGGAATATACAATTAAAAAAAAAATGATCTGAAATAAATAAACAAATAACAAAATAATAATGATGTCTTAAGTTGCATTGGTATATTTAAAAAAAAACAAAAAAAAAACGCATTGTATGGGTCAAAATTATTGCCTTTTCTTTTATGCCAAAATCATTGGAAAATAAACATGGAATCTCCTTTCACTGTTATCCTGATGACTGTCAAATTTATGTTCCCCTTAAAAGGACAGATGGCCTTCCACTAAATGCACTGGACTCATCTATAAAGGACATTAAGGGATCTATTTTGACGGTCCATGCGCAAAGCGCAGGGCGCAAACGCTTTCAGGGCGTGTCAGAATCCACTTTTGCTAATATAAGGACGGAAAAATCCACTTTGCGCCGTGGCGCATGGTCTAAAAGAGTTGTTTTTTTTTCTTAATGAGTTATAGGTGTGTTTTGAGAATAAACCAATTAGAGTCTCATCTCCCATTCCCTTTAAGAGTCAGTTGCGTATTTGCTATTTACATGACGTAAAGTAAGTGAAAGTGAAAAAACTGAGCATTTCACTAGCAGGAAAGCAGTTAAACAGAGCATCTACAGCGCGAGAATGAGAGATAAATTATTAACTTTCACTTTCGCTCTCGTGGATAAAGGGAAACCTTGTAGGCACAGACATCAATTAGCCTATAAATAATTAATTTCGTTTGTTAAGCGCAAATATTTGTTTTAAAACTATTTCTAAATTCAGTTCTAATTTCCAGCAAACGAATAAATAAACAATAATAATGAAGTGTGTTCAAAAACTTTAGTTATATCCAAATACTCATGCTGTGCCCCATATGTTCAAAAACCTGACAGGTGGGCAAATCTAAGCTTGTTTTTAATAAAACAAATATAAATATGGATATAATAAATAATACTGCTAATAATAATAACATTATACAAAAGCAAGTTGAATGAACTGAAAAAGCCTCCCGAGATGAAGGCATGAAGGCAGTGGTTTTTATATTTATGTAGGCTAGAAAATAATATGTTTTGTAATATTTTAATCCTTTATATTTATATCCTATATATATTCTTATTATATCCTATATATATATATATATATATATATATATATATATATATATATATATATATATCCTTAATATTTTAGTTCTTTTTCATATGTAGAGATATTTGCGTATTGCTCTACATCTTGTGTGTATTAAGCAGTGTGTAAGCGAGGCGCACAACTAGTGCGCTTTGCGCTGGACAATAGACCAGCTTTGTTCTGGTCTAAAGAACAGAATATTATAGTTTCTCAAAATAGCAACGCGTCAGCAATGTGCCAAAACATGCCTGCTTTTTTAGATCAGAACGCCCATGGGCGCACATATGAGTGAAAATGCATTTGCTATTTAAACAGCGTGGCGCAAAATGTCAAAACGACTCTTGCGCCAAGCTGAAACTAGCAAACAACTATTGTATCGCGCCTTGCGCCACATTGCGCCGGGTGTATGATAGGGCCCTTTATCTTGGATGGCACTGAATTTTCTCCATTTTAATGATGCTGTTTGGCTCCAGTTCCAACATCGCTCATTCTGTACGCCTGAATAATCTTGAAGCTTTCTGTAAGCCAGAGATTGTAAACCTGGGTTTTAAATGGATCCTGAACTAATGTTTGAAAGCCAGATTCGGTCTGTTGTTCGCTCTAGCCTCTTTCACTTAAGACAACTGGCCAAAATTAAGCACGTTTTATCACACAAGCACTTTGAAACAGTAATCTATGATTTTGTAACCTCCCGCTTGGACTACTGCAATGCCCTTTATTGTGGGGTGAGTCAGTTTTCTATTTCTCGACTGCAACTTGTTCAGAATACAGCTGCACGTCTTTTAACTGGCACACGCAAAGCACATCACCCCGATTTTATCTTCTCTTCATAAGGATTGTACAAATCTGATACCTGGTATCCTAAAAGTTTGCACCTCTTACCCTAAAAAAATCTAAACTGTTTTTCCTACAAAAATACAAACAGGTTATGTTTCCAGCTGTCTTTTTCTTTTTTTTTTATTCTATATTAACAGCAATGCTCCGTTTAAGCCCTCGTCATAGTAGTCATTCTAATAGCAGTCATATTTCCATCTGTTTCAAGCTAAATTACATATCAACAGTATAAAACCGAGATGTGATCACAATCTGAGCACTTGCGATCAATATATTCCCTCTCAACTGTTTTTCAGTCATTTATAACACTCATGTCCATATTAGAGCTACAGTTCACCAATGTTTTTGTCCGTTGTTTAGAGATTTAGTCATTATACTGGGTTACTGTCTGCTTTTATATTTGATGTCTGAATAATATTTGCTGGTAGGGAAAATCTAATTGTTCACTTCTGCTATTTATACTTTGATTTGCATTTCAATTTATTTTTTTTCTACAGAACTGCAAATTAGAATAGAAACTGAATAAAGATCACATAAACAAACTGACAGTTATAGCTACTGTACATTGTTATGGGTCAATGAGGGTAATATTTGACACAAATCCATCAGTTTCGCCTTTCTGGTTGTTCGTTTTATGAATAATTTACGTACATCACTGTCCATGCGTGTTACCTTGTCAATTAGTAACGCTAGATTTCATTGCATAACAATTAGTCTATCATGCTTTGTAGCTATAAAAAAGAAATCACTGTTTTAATTTGTTATTATTGGATTATTTTCAAAGGGTCACGAAACACCAAAACACATTTTTTGAGCTGTTGACAGTCGTATATGTGTCCCACACTGCTAAAAACACTATTAAGACACCTATATTTCACTAAAAAGTGTAAATTGGTTGTTTTTGCGTTATTTCAAGCAAATTCGTACTTCCGGTTTGAAACGAATTTTTGAAGCTACGTCACGGTCATGACATAATAGCGTTGTATTCCAGCGTGCAGACTGGGCGTCTGTGCCAGAGTGAGTCTTATTACGTCTTACAGTGTGATGCATTAATGCATGAGTAAGGCTTGGTTCAAACCAATCAGCGCGCTCTATTGTGCAACTTCATTAATATTCATTACTGTCACAGTGCTTACGACACTCACACCACGTTGTGTTGGCAAAACAAGTGTGAAGTGTTGCTTTTATAGTTTGCTGCAGTTAAGTTTCGTTTTCATTTTCTCTCTGTGAGAGCTCAGACTCACGTGTGGATTACTGTGTGCGCGACGCTCGACAACAATAACTTATGTGTCTAAGGAGGAACATTGTTTACCTGAGAGCTGTTCTCATCTGCAAACGCTGAGATCCGGATTCGCTTGTAGTCTCCTCTTCATAAAGACGCGGCTCTAGTTGCTGGTGATTGTCCTGTCTCTACAGATTTGGTAAGTGAGCGAGCAGTGCTCTTTGTTTATTCAGTTTGTTCGTATCGAACAAACTATTGCACCGAGTGTAAACATGTTAGCACCACAACCAAACTTTTACCTCGTGTAGGGTTTTTACCGCATTTTGTGACCGGAATAACAAACGAGGCTTTCTGACGCTACCTGCCATGTGCATCTAAGTTTCCGGGAAATGCGGAGGGTTTTTTTCTCTCATTCGCCGTGCGGTATCAAACATTGCATGAAAAATACACGCTTGCAGCAGTTCCTCGAATCAAACATCTCGTTTGTCGCGAGGGGCATGAATGAATTCCCTGAATGAAAGAGCCAAACTGCAGTTAAAGTCCACCATTTAATAATTTGGCAAACAATTCGACTACACATGTCCATGTAGGTTAAACACCATCACTTTCTCCTGTGTGTTTGTGTGTATTTTGACTCCGAGAAACTTGCGCGTGCCCAAATAGACACTCCCACACTATCCCACTTTTCTTCCTCCGACACTCCCCCCTAAACAGAGCTGGACACGCCCACTTTTCTGACTTTTTCAAAGTAGAGGTGTGAAAACACCCTGCTGAAACGAGGGGGTTTCATGGCCCTTTAAACCTCTCCTGCTGTGCATGAACTAAGTTCTTGATTGGTCAGCGTATGAGGCGGCTAGGCTAACCTAGCTTCAATTTTGATTAAGTTATTTTCTAATCTTCTGCATATTAAGTCGTGAATATACCCCTGTAACGCATACTGCAGTACTTTTTTGTTTGGCTTTCTCGTATTTCTCACCTGTTTGCCAAAAATGACTAAATATATCCCTGGCAATGTCTGACACTGGCTCTTTCATATTGTAATAGACGTGCCAGGCATGAAAGCTTGACAGGCGTAGCAACAGTAACTAAGGAGGGCGGAGCTTAGCGAAGGGTCAATTCAACACTTTGATCTAATGGTTAATTCATAAATAAAAGTAAATAAACATGCTTGCATGTGCCACTAAATTCTGAATGTTTGTATGCATGTCTTGGGCAAAAACAGATTACTGAAAGTCTGAACATATACAACGGCAGAATCAAAAGCAAATGAAAACTATAAGAGCATTAATCTACATAATTTATTTATATTTTTTTACAATGCATACTGAGATTTTCAATAGTATCTGGATGCAGCCTTTATGATGCAAGCTGAGATTGCATCACTCAGCGATGCAATGTCAGACACAATGCACTCAATAGAGTTAGTGACGTCACTGTGACGGGTATAGGGTTAGGGGATGGGGTTAGGTGAGCGCAACTAAAAGCATTGGATGGAGCCCAGATTGCACTGCACCGAGTCTGCAGCCAGACCCCTCTCGAGATTTTTGTACTGTGCCGTACCCAGCATGCATTGGAGCATGGGGCATTTTAATTTTTACTATTGTGGAGGTTCAAGGTTTTATTCATGTGATCTGAGGGTGTCTTCATAATAACTGAACTGTTTTTTTTTTTTTTAACTCCGTAAAAGAACTAGTTACATTTCATGTATATGCTTGTCATTAATAAAGATATGAAACTTAGTGTAGACAATTAAAAAACAGCAAAATATTGCATAAGATTAATCAGTCACACCTTTAAATAAACATATTGTAATCAGAGCAAAACTAGATTAATTTAACAATTGATTTTTTTAATTTTTTGCTATAAAAAAAATTGTTATAGCATAGCCAGAGGAAAAACTAAAATAAAAAGTCATGAGTGAAGAGCCCAACTAAAGCAACACAAAGTCAACACCATTACAGTGACAGCAAACAAAATAAAATGCCTGAACTTCCTGTTAATTCTCACAAAGTGTGTAATTCTTAATAAGAACTGTCACAAAGTAGGGCACAAAGTGTGACTTCAAACATAAAAAAGTCGACTCCGAGCTCTGTTAATTCACTGTTAACTGTTGTTGGCTACTTTCTCGGAAACAAGAAGATTACCAAGAATGCACTGAAAATCATTGTTTTAGTGACAAAAAATATATATTTAGAATGTGTACAATTTTTGTAGCAATGTATTACAGTGTAGAAGGCACCTTTTTGTATTTGTTTCAGTTTCTTGATTTTATACAGTGCATGTTCTAACAAATTTATGTATTAAATGACTCAGTGTCTATGTACAGTAAATAAATCTCTCATGTGGTTTATTTTATATTTCAAACATTGTTCATTAGTTTCCCTTTATGACAGTTGAAATTTTTGAAAGCCACAAGGGGGAACTCATGAACAGTGTTTCCCTCTGTAAAAGGACAGTAGAACTTAAGAGCCCTTTATAAAGGAATTATTCATATTTCTTTGTATTTGTTTTTTGAGAAAGAGAGAGAGTAAGGAAGAGAGGAATACACTTAATTTGTACCACAGCGCACTACCAACCCTCTAAACAAAGTGTTGTTTTGTCTTTGTCAACATTTCCTGCACATCATTCTTGTTTAGTGTTTAGAGGCCTTCAGCAATGCTTCTATATTTGTACATTTCTATAAAGTGTTGCAGAGGCCTTTTGTAATCGATGCACGCTTCATATAACACTTTCGTGAGAATAAATTTGGCAGTACCTTGCCTTTGTGTGCATGCAGGGCAACTGTGAAAACCTCAATTGAAAGTGGTAAAACCTTTCTCTCTTTTGTGTGCATGTGTGTCAAGGAAGTCAACAATTACAATAAATAAAAGTTTGAGGAAGAAAAAATGTTCAGCTGACTTCCTGTACATTTTGTTACTGAATAAAAATTAAATGAAAGAACACAGCAATAAAAATAAAACTGCTCTCTTTTAAGTCATAAAACAAATGTTGTCTTTTAATGATACATTCATGTCTTCAACAGGAACTGTGACTACAAAAAAAAGGAACTGGGACTACATTTTTATGTGTAGGCCCTTTCTCAGGGTGTTCTTTTGGTTTACATTTAACATTTTATAATTTCAATTGTTGCAGTACCTGTTTTCCTTTGTTTTAGTTCTAGTTTCTAAAAACTTGTCCCGAAACATCCATTACCAACTGTTCACTAACGCAAATGGGGAAGAAAGGTGATTTAGGTGACTCTAAACAAGGCATGCTTGTTCGTGCTAGACAGGCTGTTCTGAATATTTCAGAAACTGCTGATATACTGGGATTTTCAAGCACCACCAGAATGTGTCAGAGTTTGGCATCGACAACATGAAAGCATGGATCCATCCTGCCTTGTATCAACGTTTCAGGCTGCTGCTGGTGGTGTAATGGTGTGGAGGATATTTTCTTGGCACACTTTGAGCCCATTATTACCAATTGAGCATTGTGTCAACACCACAGCCTACATGAGTATTGTTGCTGACCATGTCCATCCCTTTATGACCACAGTGTACCCATCTTCTGATGGCTACTTCCAGCAGGATAATGTGCCATGTCATAGAGCGCAAATCATCCCAGACTGGTTTCTTGAACATGAAAATGAGTTCACTATACTCAAATGGCCTTCACATTCACCAGATCTCAATCCAATATGAGTGTGTGTGTGTGTGTGTGTGTGTGTGTGTGTGTGTGTGTGTGTCTGTGTGTGTTTGTGTATATATTCATTCATTGTATATTTTCATTCATTGAGCAGTAATGCACATGTTCTGAGTACTGTCATTAGAGATTTTCCAAACACTCTTGATATTGTTGTTGTGGATGAAGTATTGAAAAACATTCTGATAATGGAAGAAGGCTGCTGTTTTGACTCATACATGGATCTGTGCTATTCAGAAAAAATGCTGAAATATCAACCATTAGTGAATGCTCTGAAAGTGTGTGGCTACAACACAAAGTTAGTGGTTTTAATTTACGGTAGCTTAGGGCACGTTCATAAACTGTGTGTGAGGGGACTACAAATTGCCGGACTCAGTAAAAAAGACTCTAAACAAATTGCATTGCAATTGAGTGTCTAATTGTGCCACGCAAAAGATCATCAATGGTTGCATGCTGCTTGTACTGTGAAACATTATGGGCTCCTTACGAATATTTGGATGCTGTGTTGTTCTAATAGTATTAGTCATTCCAAATAAAATGAATCAAATGTGTTTGTGTATATATTCATTCATATTCTTTTCGGCTTAGTCCCTTATTAATCTGGGGAAGCCATACCGTAATGAATCACCGACTTATCCAGCATATGTTTTTACGCTGCAACCGATCACTGGGGAACACCCTTACACTCTCATTCACACACATACACTACGAACAATTTTAGCATACCCAATTTACCTGAACCACTTGTCTTTGGACTTGTGGGGAAAACCGGAGCACAAAAATAGAATTGGGATCGGGCCTTAGTTGAAACTCCTCACCTGGATTTGGGCAACCAAATAGAAAAGAGTGTGGCTGCTGCTGAGCCATCTCTTGGTCCACCAGCCAAAAAAATAAATAAAAAACTTGCTCAAGTTCTGTCTGGAAGCATTTTACAGTCAGTGCTGCAGATAGAAACCAAAGTGATACGTGTGAAAAAGTCAAATCAGCAGAGGTATCAAACATCTATTAACAGCTGCTATGCATAAACATATGCACTTAAAGCATCCTCTCTGTCTGCCAATCTCCCCACAAGAACCAATCCCCCCAGCAGCATCATCAAAGCCACCATGCTAAAACCTCCACAAGTACCAAATCATCAAGTCAGTTTCAATTACCTACATTAGCTGCATTTAATGCAAAACAGGCTTATCCACCCAACCACCTCACTGCAAAGCAGATAACAAACACAACGGGAGAAATTATTTGCCTTGAACTCATGCCCTACTCAGCAGTGGAGAATAAAGGTTTTCACAAGCTTCTCAATGTGGTTGCATCTTGATACCAACTGTCATCTCGTTGACATTTCTCTCACACAGTTATACATCTACTTTACCAAGATGCAAAAACAAAAGTAAAAGAAGCTCTCTCAAAAATTGAAGGGAAATTTGTGCACTGCATGTCTGAGATCTAGACAAGCGAATTGTCCGCAAATGCATATCTTTTTTTTTTCTCTCACTGGCCACTGAATAGAATGCAAACAGAGTCCACAAGGAGTAGATGAACATAAACGTTTGACAGCACTTCTCAAGATAGAGGTTCTTAATAAAGATCACACAGCAGCCAACATTCTACATCACCTCCAGGCTGTTGTGTAACAATGGCAAGATGATGTTGGAGCAAAATTTTCTGTTGAGAATTTTGTCACAGATAATGCCACTAACATGTGTAACCCATCAGATAATGATGAGTGAATAATAGCCACAAAACTTAATCAGAACTCTATGACTCATTCCAAAAGGTTTTTATTATAAAGTACAAAACCAGTTACTAGTTAAAACATTGCATAAATGGGGCAATTTCAATTTAAGAAGAGAATGCTAAAGAAAGAAAACACAAAGAAACAAACATTCAGGGCAAACCACAGGCCTACAACGGGGCAGGACGAAGTGTGAGAAGATGCAACCAATGAGTAGCTCTTAACTCCCAGTAGCACAGCAATCACACTATAGCAACCACAGCACTCCAAAAATATACACAAATTACCACAAACCGTTAAAAGGTCCCACCACCTCACCAGTTCCATTCACACCCACGGAGGAGACAGAGCGGCTGCCCTTTAAAACACAAGGGGAGTAACAAAACAAACAAAAAGAAAAAAGTTCCAATAATATTTGTACACAACAAACAGGGCCTTTCACCTAAATCAACAAACAAAAATAGTAACAATAGTCGTGCTAGTCCTGTAACACAAAAACGACTTAATAAATCTTTGGGAATATTAAATCTGCATTAAAATGGCTTTGGATAAAATTTAAATACCTTACATAACTGGATCTAACCGAAATGAATTAAAACCCAACCCAGAGTTTCTTCTTTGAGAACCTATAAAACCATTTTATTTAAATAATCACATTATTAATAGTAAATATTACAGTAAGTAGCATTTTAAATTGCTTTTACCTTTTGAATGTAATTCACACAAGTAGCATATCAGTTAAAATCTGCCGACTGTGTCACCAGGCCAATCACCATTAACACGGGTGGGATTCTGAAACACAACAGAATAAAACAACTGTTTACCCCGCCTTTCTTCTCGCATTTCTTACCTCGCAATAAATCCCATGCGTGAGTCCACTTTATATCCTCCGCTACACAGAGCTGATCTAACAACATATTGTTCTAAATGCATGCAATCAAACTTAAAATGACGACATCAAATTAACAACAGCTCTCCTGACACAATGAACATGCATAGTCACAATTACCATAATAGTTAGAGAACAAATTACCTGAGCTTGGTACCCGCTTGTTTGTAGCCTCAATGAATGACAACCAAAAGCACGCTATGCTATTGTGCGTTGTATTATAGCGCGTACTGACACCTATTATGCTACGTTACGCTCTGCTACGGACTTATGGGAAATGTAGTGCCAAGCCCATACGTCGCCCCATCACACATGGTTAAGGCAATGGCTGATAGGCACATTAGGTGTATGGCTCACACCTTAAATCTAGTGGTAACAGCTGCTCTAAAAGAATGCCGGGAAGTGACCAATCTGAAACTGATTGCTCGCAAGATCACAGAATTTGTATACAGATCAAATAAAGCTGTGAACATACTTCACCAAATCTACATAATACCAAAAAGTAAGGAGTTGGGTGGATTAGCATTACCAAATTTCCTGTTTTATTACTGGTCTGCAGTTATTTGAAACATTGCTATTCTGGTGCCTTTTTAATGATGATCTTCCTGCTTGGTTAAGGGTTGAGGAGGCTTCATGTGGCACTTCCTCACTCACATCCCTTTTGTGCCTGCCCATGCTGTTTTCACCATCAAAGTATTCTAAAAATATTAAAGTTAAGATCTGGGTTCAGCTCAGACCTCACTTTAATTTACAGATTACACCTCTTCCTGTCAGGATAAAGATCACAGATTCAATTGCAGGTGAAACACAAATTTATTCTTCTTCAAAAACACAAATATATCCTTAAAAGGTAAGTTCAAGAAGCTGATCGAAGAATACAGTGCAGTTCCTGGAACTACCACCAGGTGTTGGAAGAGCGATACCATATGATCTGACAGGACAGTAGAAGGAGAGACGTTCGGCCACAAATATATCCTTAAAAGGTAAGTTCAAGAAGCTGATCGAAGAATACAGTGCAGTTCCTGGAACTACCACCAGGTGTTGGAAGAGCGATACCATATGATCTGACAGGACAGTAGAAGGAGAGACGTTCGGCCACTGGTAAGTTCTGGGCACTACCACCAGGTGACGGAAGAGTTATACCATATGCTCTGGCAGTACAGTAGAAGGAGAGATGTTTGGGCCAAGTGTGCCGCAAGCCTGCGTTTGAGTTGAGGTCTCGGCCGTTAGATCGCCCCTTGGGGGCTGGCTGCAGTACAAGTCATAAAGCCCGCCTCCTCCGTGTTAATAAAGGAGACTTGAGCCCAAATAAAAAAATTTATTACACTTGCAATAAAATGTCCCGAAAGATGGTTCTGGTCGATTAAGGCACTGGTTATTGTGCTGAAATAGGAGCAGATCTTCATTTTTGTAAACAGTTTGTTTTTAGCAGTAATTTATTGCTGGGCGTGTCATCGTGATTGACAGCGGTGATAGACAATTTCTCAAAGCAGCGCGTCTGAGCGTCGGCAGGAGACTGAAGTGTTATTATTCGATTTCTGTGTTATTTTACCATGACAAAATGAGTTCAGCAGTAAACTACAGTTTCTGACATACATGATCCTGGTGCAACACTGTTTATTCGCTAAGGTCAGGGCTTTTTTCGGGCTTTATTAGTTTGCTGATACACGCCTAGCCACCCAGATAGCAAAATACACTCGGGCCAGTTCCGGCTAGATTCTCGCCTTCCAGAGACTTACCCCTCAGAGCTCAGACTGACTACCTCTGCTGGACCTACTCCGGATGCCTGGACTCACTGCCCGATTCCAGCCCGAGTCAATCGAGCCAGATGCGGCGGCCGAGCAAGCCGGCGCTGCCGCATGCGAGCCGGAATCAGCCCGCGACGCCGCGAGTAGGTTATGTGCGCTGCGGCCCGGAGCTGGCGCGATTGAATATATAAAACCCTCATATTTGTTAACGTCATTACATCCATTTGTGTTGATATGACAGCAAACGCATGCTGAGAAGTTCGAGGGGCGTGGTTGATTTTACATAAAGCGTTTGGTTGGAAGCTCGACTCCGCTCATTTTCGCGGCTCCTCCTCTGGCTCCATCAGACAGTCCTTCTGCGCATGTCAAGGCTCCAATTTCAGCAGTCTTTTGCGACAGTTTGAGCCCGTCAAGCAGGCGTTTTGACCCTCAAGACGTTCAATGGGAAAAGGGGCTGTCGCATCGTCCATATTTTTTACAGTCATTGGTTTGGGCACTGTAAAGCATTTTGTCACTGATGGAGGATTTGCAGAATAAACTGGGCAGCCAGAACGGACCAGAGCGGGCAGATATCCATTAGGGAGACAGCATCTATTTATCACTATGGAGGACTTCAGCTGACAGTTGCGCAGCGCTTTATGGCTGTTTTGAGGATTGCAGGATTGAGGAGTGGCGACAGTGCCTATAATAAAAAAAGAAAGGGAATTGTGCCGTTTCATATTTATTTCAAAGTGTTTTCATGTCTAAATAAAATAAAGCACAGAACAGATCACATTTAGGAGCAAGGGCCGTCCCCTAGTGTTTCGGCGGTATGGGTTGCGTATAGGGAAGATCGGTCCTTAAGTATTTATTGCCACAGAGACTTCCGGTTTCACTATGTAGCGAGAGGTCGCATGTTGTCCATGCTCCGACTCTTTATTTAGTTTGATTCATTTGCAGCAGTCATTTCTTATATTCGACACAATTTAAAGTGTCGTTAATGATCAGGGAGTGAAGCAAATGCAGGAATGGGCAGAAATAAAAAACCTGGCAGTAGTACAGACCACGAGGCCCCAGGCCAAGACCTCGAGGCATCCAATATGGTGACAGCACATGTTCCTTTAACAGCAGAGGTGCTCGTGTCAAAGCTGGAGAAGTCATGGTGAAGTTTAACAGAGGAATTTACTGCTTTGCTGAACTCTTCCTTATCCCCTTTACAAACTTCTTCAGATGGCATTCGCTTCTTATACCGCCAATTTTTTGGAGATGCATATGGCCCTGACGGATCACAGCAGCAGGATTACCGAGACACCCCCCCCCGCCCCCCCAACACACACACACCCGCCAAATCGACTATCTCACATATAAAGCCCTGTCTGACTAGCTATCTTCATCTCCGGAGGGCAAATTGCTCTCGAGAGACAGCCCAACCCACAACTCACCACCTTGGCGCTCGCATCTCTTTCCCGCATGCCTATAGCTGCGGTCACACCACAGTTTAAGTTTGTGAAAATCTGTCATACGGCTCTGCTAAAAGTGGCGGGATTAAACAAGATGATTAGACATTAAAAAAGCGAGCGATTGCTCCATATTTTAAATTTCTGTCCAGAGAGGTCATGTTTTAATCCTCGATTTGTCTCACGCAGTCTAGTTATGTGATTTCGCAGGTCAGAGTTCACCAAGCTTGAAGTTTGCACCTCAGCAACTTGCGAAACTTGACGCATGACCCTGTGTTTCCGGTCTGACGCATTCGCGTGCATATAAATAGAAGTCTAAATAAAAGCCCAGTGTGACAGCAGCTTAAAGAGTCTCATTATAAGCTGTCCACAGGTGACTCCAATCAGGGAAATCACATGGTCCTGAGATCTTAACATTACACAGTACCATTACTTGCCAAAAAATGTATTTCAACAAGAGTGAAAAAAATACTATTCATTCATTAATTCTCCTTTGGTTTAGCATCTATTTCAGAGGTCGCCACAGAGAAATGAAACACCAACTACTTCAGCATATGCAGTGGATCCCTTCAAACCACTGAGCAACTGTGCGAAACTCACAAATAAATTGCACTATTCAGGTGTAAATAGAAAATGAACAATTTGAAACAGTCACTTCACAATAGACACAGTTTCATGTCATGGGCAGGGCATCTGTCTGCCCAGTGACTTTAGTTTCTATATTAAAGGGCCATGAAACCTCCTCATTTCAGCAGGGTGTTTTCACACCTCTACTTTGGAAAAAATCAGAAAAGTGGGCGTGTCCAGCTCTATTTAGGGGAAGTGTCGGAGGAACTAAAGTGGGATGGTGTGAGAGTGTCTATTTGGGCATGCGCGAGATTCAGAGTCAAAACACACACACACACAGGAGAAAGTAATGGTGTTTACATTGACATCTGTAGTCGAATTATTTGCCAAATTATTGAATGGTGGACTTTAACTGCAGTTTGGCTCTTTCATTCAGGGAATTCTATCATGCCCCTCGTGACAAACGAGATATTTGATTCGAGGAACTGCTCTAAGCATGTATTTTTCATGCAATGTTTGATACCGCACGTCGAATGAGAGAAAAAAAACCCTCCGCATTTCCCGGAAACTTAGATGCACACGGCAGGTAGTGTCAGAAAGCTGCGTCTGTTATTCCAGTCACAAAATGCGGTGAAAATCCCACACGACGGTAATAGTTTGGTTGTGGTGCTAACATGTTTACACTCTGTGTAATAGTTAGTTCGCTTTGAACAAACTGAATAAACAAAGAGCACTGGTCGCTCATTTACCAAATCTGTAGAGACAGGACAATCACCAGCAACTAGAGCCACGTCTTTATTAAGAGAAGACTACAAGCGAATCCGGATCTCAGCGTTTGCAGATGAGAACAGCTCTCAGGTAAACAATGTTCCTCCTTAGACACAAGTTATTGTTGTCGAGCGTCGCTTACACTGTTAATCCACACGTGAGTCTGAGCTCTCACAGAGAGAAAATGAAAACAAAACTTAACTGCAGCAAACTATAAAAGCAACACTTCACGCTTATTTTGCCAATACAACGTGGTGTCTGTCGTGTAAACACTGTGACAGTAATGAATATTAATGAAGTTGCACAATAGAGCGTGGATTGGTTTGAACCAAGCCTTACTCATGCATTAATGCAGCACACTCTGAGACGTAATAAGACACACTCTGGCACAGACGTCCAGTCTGCACGCTGGAATACAATGCTATTATGTCATGACCGTGACGCAGCTTCAAAAATTCGTTTCAAACCAGAAGTACGAATTTGGGGGTTCCTACATGGCGACGAGCTAGACAGACGTGCAACTCAACGCTCTTACCACAGACGGCCAGAATTTAAACTTTAAGAAACTTTTAGATATTAAACTGACGAAATAGCCTCCGAGTTCAATTGCGGTCACAAAAAAAAATTGCTTCGCCATGGCAAATCGAAGAAATACAAGGAAGAATCCAGAGGAAAGTCCTGACGGTGACGAAGCTAACGGTAGCGCCAAGCTAACAAGTGAAGCTACAACGAACAACGAGGAAAACGATGTAATGAAGGCTCTCGCAGACATGAAACACTTTTTCACATCTCTATTTGAAGGCGTTCTGAATGCTATTCAAGGAATTAAAAATGAAATCTCCGAATTTGGCGGCAGATTAGCAGAGGCTGAACATCGAATTAGTGATACCGAGGATAATGTGGATAAGCTACAAAAAACTGTGAAAACTCTGGAAAGCCGAGTTGTAACACTCAGCGCGGACCTGGATGACTTAGAAAACCGTAATCGCCGTTGCAATCTCCGCCTAGTCAACCTACCCGAAAAAGCGGAAGTCACGGACGCGGCAAACTTTCTAGAAAAGTGGCTTACTGATGTGTTTGGAGCATCTACTTTCCCGAGTCCAGTGATTATTGAAAGAGCGCACAGAATCGGCAGGCTCCAGGCAAAGCCTCAGCAATACCCGCGAATACTGATCATGAAATTCCTCAACTTTCGTGACCGACAGAGAGTGATACAGGCTGCCAGAGAGATGGGAATTGTGAAATTTCAGGAGCACAAGGTGATGTTTTTCCCGGACTTCTCGGTAGCGGTGAGGAAACAATGAAAGCAATTTGATGATGTGAAGAAACGACTTCAGGTACTGAACATTCCTTACAGATTTATGTATCCTGCCAAACTGAGCTTCATGCGTAAGGGCCAGTGGAGGATCTGTGAGACGCCAGAGGATGTACAGAAGTGTATTGAAGAATTCGGAGAAACATCAGGAGAGTAAAGACAAATTTTAAACAGTTGGCTGAATGTTCAACTGTTTTATTTTTCAAAGCTATTATCATAAATCAAGGTAATTAACCGCGAACACCTAACGTGACAATTATTCACCTACTGTATAATGGCCGGTTAAAAACAAATAACCTAGGCCTATATTTAAATGCAAGTCAGTTCAATGAGTGTTTGAAGAAAATGTTTGATTATTCTTGATGTTCTATTTCATTAGGTTGTCTGTGGGTAGGGCAATGTCCAATGACTCTTTTATTGCTAGCCAAGGATGTGTTCCTAGTAATACGACCATCCAGGCCTGTTGAAGAATCTTTGCAATATGATGGGAAAGAGATAGATACCGGCTGGTTCTGTTCAAATGGGGTAAACGCCGGTTTGTTAAGGGTTTTCTTTTCTCTTTTTTCCCCCTGTTTTTTTTTCCTTTTCTTTTTTCTTTTTCTTTAATGGGCAATTTTTTTTCTTTTTTTTTTGTATTTATTTCTTTTATCAAATTTTTGCATTATGATTATGGACATATGGACATGTAATATTCCTAAGTATGTCAAGTGAATCTCAGTTAACATTTATATCCTGGAATGTTAGGGGGTTGGGTAAACTTTCAAAGTTAAAACAAGTCATGACTAGACTTAAAACATTTAAAGCATCTATTGTATTTCTACAAGAAACCCATCTTCTGTCTAACGAATTACTAAAAGTACGTAGAAGATGGCCAGGTGAAGTAATCTCTGCTTCATATGCATCTAACTCAAGGGGTGTATTAATTCTGATACACAAAGCCATTCCATTTAAAGTGTCAAAGGTGATTGCAGATAAATTTGGCAGATATTCAATTGTTCAAGGCTTTCTTATAGATAATAATATTACCCTTGTAAATGTGTATGGACCCAACTCTTGACAGTCCAGATTTTTTTGAGAATTTGTTCTTAATCTTGGCCTCTCAACCTGGCTATTTAATTATAGGAGGAGATTTTAATGTGACATTAAACCCACATTTAGATCGATACAATAGTAAAGAGATGGCTCACACACAAAGTAGGAAAAAACTTAATAGTTTTATAGAGGAACTTGATTTATGTGATCCATGGAGGAGAAAATATCCAAGCAAAACTGAAAATTCATGTTATAGTTCATCATTAAAATCATATTCACGAATAGACTATTTTTAATCTCCAATAATTTATTCCATCAGATTGTTGACTGCTCCTATATGAGTCTATTGTAATTTCAGACCATGGTCCAGTAAAACTTGTATATAATGTTTCAAAAATTATAAAAGGGCCTTGTAGATGGAGATTTCATCCAAGATGGCTTCATGATCCAAAATTTATGGAGTTCATTGGTACTCAAATTGATTTATTTTTTAAAACTAATCTGAAAGAAACATCTGCATATATAAGATGGGAAGCCTTTAAGGCTTATATAAGGGGCCAAATGATAAGCTACACATGCTCTGTCAATAGAAAAAGGAAAATGGAATTACAAAATTTAGAAGAAAGAATTCGGAAATTAGAAGAAGATATATATTCAGATTTGTCAAATTCCAACATACTTAAACAGGAACTGCTTATTCTAAGAGCAAAATATAATGAAATATCTGCAACAAAAGCTGAAGCCAGTTTAATCCGTCTTAAACAAACATTTTATGAGTATGGAGAAAAGGCAAGTAGACTTTTGTCTTGGCAGATAAAACAATTACAATCAAGAAAAGCTATACATAATATTTATACAACAGCTGGTAATCTGACTTCAGACCCAGATGAGATTAATGAAACTTTTTCCAAATTCTTCCAAGTGCTATACAATACAGAATCATCAGAATGCAGCATGGACCAAACTTTATTTTTAGATGATCTTTTGATTCCCTCTATAAGCATTAAAGCCAAAAAAGAACTGGAGGAACCTCTAACTACTAAAGAAATTTTAAATGCTATTGTGAATATGAAAAGTGGTAAAACAGCTGGACTAGACGGGATACCAATTGATATATATAAAGCCTTTAAAGATAAATTAGCAGTTCCTTTGTTAGAAATGTATGAAGAGTCGATGTTGGAGGGCTTTCTTCCTCCTTCTCTAAGAGCTGCATTAATAACACTCATTCATAAACCCTTAGACAGATGTGAATCATATAGGCCAATTTCGGTAATGAACTCCGATGCCAAAATTATAGCCAAGATTTTAGCCCTTCGATTGGAAGCTCATCTACCGTCCCTAATAGGAATGGACCAAAATGGCTTTGTTCGAAACAGACAGGCCTTTCATAACATCAGGCGAGTACTAAATATCGTTCATGAGATGGATGGCTCTAAAGATACAGGTATTTTATCGTTAGATGCAGAAAAAGCATTTGACAGAGTCGAATGGTCCTATTTATTTGACATACTCAGCCGTTTTGGATGTGGACAGAATTTTTGCCAGTGGGTTAAGACCTTGTATCAGAATCCAACTGCAGAAGTAATTACCAATAACTTAATCTCCAAACCATTTAATCTATATCGTGGCACACGTCAAGGCTGTCCACTTTCTCCTTTATTATTTGTAATGACTTTGGAACCTTTGGCAATAGCAATTAGAACTCACCCATCTATAAAGGGAATTGAAATTGCAGGTGTAGAGCATCGGATATCTCTATACGCAGACGATATTGTTTTATTTTTAACAAAACTTAAAGATTCAATACCAAATCTTAACAAATTGATTAATAAATTTGGAAAATTTTCAGGTTATAAAGTTAACTATTCAAAGTCATCTATCCTCTTTCTTAATGAACAGGAGAGACAAAATCCAGTAATACAACACCCTTATGAAACTTCTGTAGACGGATTTAGATATTTGGGAATCAAAGTTACTCCACAGGTAAAAAATCTTATCTCAGCCAATTATACTCCTCTGATAACTCAGGTAAACGAAAGTTTGAACAGATGGATGTCTCTTCCTCTCACTACTATTGGAAGGGTGAATACCATTAAAATGAATATTCTCCCTAAATTTCTATATTTGTTTCAGTCAATCCCCCTGACCCCTCCTCCTTCCTTTTTCTCAAATATGAAAAAGGCATTTATTTAATTTATTTGGAATAATAGACGCTCAAGGCTTCGCTTATCACTCCTGTATCTTCCTTATGAACGAGGTGGGCTGCGACTCCCTAATCTTTTTTTGGTATTTTAAGGCAGCTCAGCTAAGATCTGCATGTTATTGGTTTGCAGGCTCACCTTGCATTCCATGGATACAGATTGAAAGAAAATGTACAGGCAATTTGAGTCTTGACACATATTTATACTCTGATTCTTTAAAGAAACTCAAACAAAATACATCTAACCCATTTGTGAGAGCCACTATTTTATCATGGCATGAGTCACAGGTTGAGCTGGGAGCAACCCCAGTACTTTCTAAATTCTCTCCCATTTGGGGTAATGCATTATTCGTACCAGGGAAATCAGACAAGGGTTTTAAGCTGTGGTTCCAGAAAGGCTTGCAAAAGATATCAGATCTTTATGAAGATAATATATTGATGTCCTTTGAAACCTTAAAGGAAAGATATAAAATTCCTCAGTCTCATTTTTTTAAGTATCTTCAGATCCGCAATTTTATAAGATCTAAAAATCATTCATATCAGTGCCCGACCCTAAGTAGTTTAGAAGAAATTGCAGTTAAAGATCCCAGTGCCAAATAAAAAATTTCTACACTATATAGCAAATTTGTTAATGCTTCCAAAGAATCTACAAATCATAAAAGACTGGCTTGGATTGAAGACTTTCAAATAGATATTACAGAAAATGAATGGGAAGAAAGTTGTCTTCAAGCGCAAACATTATCAATCAATACCCGTTTTAAATTAATACAATATAATTGGGTAATGAGAACATATATAACACCAGAAATGTTAAATAAATTTAATAGAAATATTCTGGACATTTGTGGAAAATGTTTGACTTACAAGGGCACACTGTTCCATTGTGTTTGGCAATGTGAGCACTTGCAATTCTTTTGGAAAGAAATAATTGGTGTAATCTCTAAAACTATTGGTAAAGAAATCCCTGTTTGCCCTAAAATCTGTATCCTTGGTCTTTTCCCACCTGCCTTATCCCTGAAGTCATATGAACAGAAGTTTATAAATCTGTGTCTATTACATGCAAAGCGCCTGATTGCCATTCACTGGAAAAGTACTCATGCTCCATCTTTGTCACTCTGGATTAAGGAAATGTCTTCCTGTAAAGCAATGGATAGGTTGACTTATTCAATCAAACAAAAAATGCACATATTCTACAAGATTTGGGACTTCTTCCTTCATTTTTTAAATAACAGTGGACTGACTGTCTAGTAATCCCAAACAATGTGACTGTTAAAATACACTGTGTTTGTAATGACTAACTTTAATACACTTTCACTGGAATGTATATGTTGAAATGTCAATGTTTTAATGGTATTTATTTTTTAATATATTTAAAATTTTTAACAAAATTGCCCTTTTTATTTTTATCTTTAAGTTTATTTTAGTTAATCTTTATTTTCTATTTATTTGTTTTTGTATTACTTTCTTCGCATGAGAATGCATTTTTTTATTCTATTCCTTTTTTTAATATTTAATTTTTATTTTGAATGTCGGGATGGGGCGGGAATTCTTTGATTGGTATTTGGTTACTTATACAGTTTGAATGTATCACACCTTTCTGAAACAATAAAAGTGTTAAAAAAAAAAAAAAAAGAAGTACGAATTTGCTTGAAATAACACAAAAACAACCAATTTACACTTTTTAGTAAGATATATGTGTCCTAATAGTGTTTATAGCAGTGTGTGACACATATACAACTTTCAACAGCTCAAAAAATGTGTTTTAGTGTTTTGTGACCTTTTAAATGGCTAACATGGATTTTATTGAGATATGTGTTTAAGGAAGGCTGATTTACAGCGTCGATTTCTTTGGAGCAGTGTCTGAATTCATTAGATCTATTCAGAGGTGCTCCCAGCTCAGTGAGTTCATAAACTATTTCAGAAACTATAGCTGGATGATGGAATCTTTCAGCAGTGCTTCTGACTGAGCCGAGCCCAGTTTGATGAACTGTTGTCCGGTGTTGTCTGGTGATTTATACTTCTGCGTCGAGTGTAGTTACATTTTTTAAAAGGTGCGTGTCAGCATTGCCGTCAGCCACGGCAAGGGCTATGCGACCGCGCAGAGGCTACACTGAAGCATGTGTGTGCGCTTGATGCAGAAGTATAAATCTGCCTTAACTTGAGTGAATTGTCTCATTCTCGTCTATTCAGTCTTTGCATCACTCGCGCTTGACGCTTCATCCACGTCTGGTGTGAACGCAGCATAAAAGTATTCAAGAGTAATGAGCAGACATCCCAAGTCTCCCGAAAGTTCTGAAGTCTCCAGCAAATGCATAGACATGCCCTCAAACAAGTGATAATCTCCCAGAAATTGTGCCTTTCTCTCCCGGTCCTGAAATTATATTATAATTTCTGGGAGACTCTTAGGTCCATGCGGGCTCAATTTTTATCTGAAAATGAAAAATGATCAACTAGAAGTCAAGTTATTATTTGTTGCTCTTACAACTGGGATCGATGACAAGACTTTTGTCAGGTAGTGTAGTGAATTGAATTTTGCTTTATTATGCATTTGTGATATAGATGTAATTTCATGTAAATCAAATTCTTGTAAATTGTAAATATTTGAATACCCCCACCCTCTGGTCTGTGACAAAATGATCAATACGAACTCTAGTCCTTGCTACAAAAATGCTTGGAGACCCCTGCTTTTCACCACTGAAAACTGATTTTTATTTGGTTCACTGAAGGAATGACTGTATTTGAAAAACAAATTACATCTACGAATAATAAAAAGGTGTATCTTTTAGCATCAACACAGATGAAAACTTCCATTGGAGATCGTCATTACATTGGTGAATAAAGGGTGCAGACAGCCAGAAATCATCCAACTGCTGGGATGGTAGGTTTACTGTGACCATTTCGTCATGATCTTCGAGTGTCCTTCTCTGTGACAGGATTCGGATGATTTTCTGGAGAGTCATGCTGGGTGCTCTTGTGCTCCCAGCACAGAGTTTTTGACCAGGACATCAAACTCTCCAAGCCTCTCATCAACACCAAGACATTCAAAGTCAAACTAATTGACTTTGGGTGCGGAAATATTCTGATGGAATCTTTCTACAGGTCCTACAGTGAAATCTACAGTACATCATTATCTGCATTTGCCGCTTGCAGAATAGTTCACCCAAAAATCAAAATGTACTCATTGTTTACTACCCTTCAAGTACTTTTAAATCTTTACAAGTTTCTCTCTTCTGTTGAACACTATAGAGGATATTTTGAAAAAATAAATAACTTGCTAAAAACTTGTAACCATTAACATCGTTTTTTCAAACAGCATTTTTTTCAGTTTTTGGGTGAACTGCATTATTAAACTTATTGTTATTATTATTATTTATTATTACACAATTTTGGTTTTAATTGGACAGAGACTGTTGTGAATCCAATAATGATTTTAATTATTCCATATGTTTGAATGTATACAGTAATGCAAAACTTGACTATCTTTTTTTTTTACAGGGAAAATAATGTTAATTCCTCCTGGGTTCATCTTACATGGAAAATACCATGGCAATTCTGATACGGTGTGGTCTCTGGGGATTTTGGTATTCAGAATGGTGTGAGAAAATTTTCCATTTATCTTCACTATGCTGCGGATCAGATGGAAAATCTGGCGATATTACCTGTCAAACCGTAAGATCATTACCTCAAACAAGAAGCCATACTGAAGTCATAATACATAGGAGTCTTTATATAAAGACGGCAATTTAGAAAATGCGCAACTTCAAATAGTAATGTTAGAACTAGTCCAAGTTTTCCATGCTCGCCTTGAGATAAAACCAAACAAATGGATTGATCTGGAGGACATCCTTTGCCACAGTTGTTTTAGCGTACCGATCATAACAGCATTCTAAAATGATTGTATACATTTATTGTATGTTCTACCATTTCAAATTTTTGTCTAATGTATTTAACCCTTTATTCATTTGTGTTTTGTTTCAGGCTAGCAAATAAGACCAATCCAGAAGTGGGAGTTTCTCCTCAGCTTTACAATTTTGGGATAAATGAGTACTACTTCCTTGGGGTTGGGGGGGTAATATGTGATGAATACGACATCAAAGCTAAAAGCTAAATCCCAAGATTTCTTGGGATTTATATTAATGTAAAAATGGCCCTGTCTCAAGAAGGAATTACTGCCCCGTGTTCAGACACAAATTACCTGAAAGCAGCAGCCTTGGATCCAGCTTTTGCTCTGCTGTAGGTGGAGCCCCATGTGCTGGTCACAAGGCAGAGGTGGCACAATGAGTTAAAGGTAAATATTATTGACTTCATTGCAACATTTTAATAATTTGATCTTAATCTGATCTAACTGACTAACAATAATTACATCTTCCAGTCCAACACAGTCACCAACATCTGTGTAATAAGGGCTCTCTTGTTTCTGCTGTCATCGTTACATGTATTTCTAGAATTGATCCTGCAAAATGCTGGAGGTCATCTTGATGACCCTGAGCTGTGGTGTGACTTAACCCTGGAAGATAAGCAACCAGTAGAAGTAGTAGCAAACAGTAGTGAAACCTGAAGTGTTTTGCACACGCACTGCAGCTGGTTGTTGGAGATGCTTTGAAAGAAACAAAAGTAGTATGTCCTTCTGCTTCCAAGTGATCAAATCTTAGCTTACTTCTGCACACAAGCACTGAAAACGAGATGGAACTCAACACAGAGGCAGGTAAAAGCAGTCCTTCAGTGTGATCACCTAAAGCTTTGTGCTGTTCTTGAACAGGCTGAGCGTAAGGAGCTGTCATTCTCACCACGAGAGTGGAATCTGTTGAAAGAGTTGGTGGACATCTTGAAACCATTTATGGAAGCAATTGATTTGACGTAGGGACAGAATGTCATCACAATCAGTGCAGTTGTTCCATCTGTCTTGTTCCTCAATCACCACATCGAGAATCTGAAACCTCAAGTTAGTTTCCTGAGTGGCCTGGTCAGAAGTCTCCAGACATCCCTGAAAAAAAAGATTTCTTGGGATTTTCATTAATGTGAAAATGGCCCAGTCTCAAGAAGGAATCACTGCCCTGTTTTCAGACACAATCAAGCAGCGGCCTTGGATCCAGCTTTTACTCTGCTGTAGGTGGAGCCCCATGTGCTGGTCACTTGTAACACAAAGGCAGAGGTGGCACAATGAGTTAAAGGTGAATATTATTAAGTTTAATGCAACTTTTTAATCATTTGATCTTAATCTGATCTAATTGACTCACAATGATTACATCTTTTAGTCCAACACTGTCACCAACATCAGTGTAAAAAGGGCTCTCTTGTTTCTGCTGTCATCGTTACATGTATTTCCAGAATTGATCCTGCAAGACGCTGCAGAGACTGAGCTACCTGTGCCTCTGCCTGATGAAGAGGAGCTAGAGGACATTGGAGAAGGAGAGGGACTGTTTGCTGAATACCATAAGAGGCAGAAACGGGATGTAGCAACCATGCCAGGAGTACAGCTAAGTCACTACATTGTAATTGCAGAAGGACAGAATGTCCTTTTGTTGTGGGCACTGAACATGAAAACTCTTCCTTCACTCTTCCGAGTTGCCATCAGAGTCTTGCTAGTGCCTGCATCTAGTGCTCCAGTGGAGCGTGTTTTCAGCAATGGTGGCATCATTCTGCGCCCTCATCGCGCACAAATGACTGACAGACTTTTGGCCAATCTGATCTTTTGCAAATGCAATGCAGTGTAGGGCCTTGACAGAAAAGCATGTTATGTTCATGTGTTTGCCTCCCCCACCCCCTCCTCTAATCTCAGCCGTCCTACACACATACTCAAATGGGACCACACACACAATCGCTCATCTGGCTCTCTCAAACTCTCTCTCTCACACACACACACCAGTCTCTCTATGGATATGTGTAAAAAAAAAATTTGTTAGAATTATTATTATTTATTTTTTTTTGAAAACTTAAAAAATGACTGTTTAGCAAAACTGGATATTTTATGTCAGAGTTTTGGACAATCAGGACTGGGGTGTGATTTTCTTTTATAAAGTGGAGACAAAAGGTCCTAGTTACACTTTAGAAAGTAGGTAAACACTAAATTTTTTTTTTTGTGGTGATATAAGTAAAACTGTTAGGAGGACTATATTTTTGATCCTCACTTCATCCAAGTACATGTTTTGACGGCGAAGGCATGGTATTTAGTTTAAGGATATATTTTAGTTTTGAAACAATCCTTTCAGGTGGAGACAATTACAGAAAGTTGGTTCAGTTTTTCAGACATATTTTGCAATACAAGGTCAACCTCTTCTTGTGCAATATGCTGTGGAGACAAGATAAAGCACTGTTTAGCACTTTTTCAGTAATTTACATTTGTATTTTTTTGTATCTGAGAAATGTTCTTTAATAAAAAAATAATAAATAAAAAAAGATTTGTTAAATAAATACAGATCTTTCAACCATAAATTGTCATGGTTAGAGGAAGGGGGACCCAAATGCATAATGAGTGCAGGGGGTGTTTATTGACAATAATGTGATATGATGTAGGGGTAAGGTGAAACATAGTGCAACGGTGATGAATAGGGTAGCGCTGGGGAATCTTGAATGGAATAGACAGACAATGGAAGAAGTGCTGGTAAGTTCTGGACGAAGGAATCTGTGACCACAGAATCCTTGGAGAACAGGAAACTGAGCCGGGATGCTCAGCCCAGGCAGATGCCGGTGAAGGCTTTGGATGAGGCACTCCTGGAGAGTAGTGGTCTCACCAGTAGTAGCCTGATAGAAGACCAACAGCCAGGGACTCTCAGCAGACAGAGCTGAATAAAAACGCATACACACTTACACATAAAGACCGACTGGGGTAACTAAAAGAAAATAAAAATAAAGCAAAGAAAAATTAAAGCTGTTAAAATTAAAGCAGGTATAAATAAAATAGAATTGAACTTACTGAAATAAAAGGGAAAATAAATCCAATAAAAGAACTAGACACTTAAAGTTACTGATAGCACAAATAAGATAAATATATTAACTCAAACAAACAAAATTGAAAAGGATAAACCAGAAGGGGATGACACTGAAGGTCTACTGAAAAACACAAGCAAACATCAAAGACAAAGACAACTCAATCTCACCAACAACAGCACCGAGAAACAAGCACAGTCAAGTAACATGTAACAAGATGCAACAAGTAACAATGAACTAGCGAAGACATGAGAACCAGGTGTAAACACTGAGGCCCCGTTTACACTAGTGCGTTTTAGTTTTAAAACGCCGTTTTAGAATGAAAACGATCCGCGTCCACACTTGCGTTTTACCCAGCGTTTCTGAACTGCTCTCCGTCCACACCAAAACGCTGAAAACGCACATCACGTGACCACACACACACACTTTGGCAAGCGCTGCAGCCTGTCTACCCAGATGAGAGCTCTGCTAGTCGAACTTCTCATCAAGCATCTCCTGCTGGATCTAATCTCACTATATTTATTAAACGCGATATTTCATTCATCTTGTTGTCTTTATCTAACGACATATTCCCTGACTTTGGTCATTTGAATCTATTACTTGTTCTCAGGTAACGTGTTTTGGCTGAGCGCAAAGTTAAGTTAATGATTAATGTAACCACGTAGCCTACATTCTGTATATTGACTGATCGCTTGCCTTTATTTCCTATAATGTATAAACTTATTGTATGTTATACTTTTATAATGGCCATTATCGATTATTAAAACT
Source organism: Danio rerio (assembly GCF_052040795.2). NCBI lineage: Eukaryota > Metazoa > Chordata > Actinopteri > Cypriniformes > Danionidae > Danio > Danio rerio. The sequence continues at coordinate 11,157,735 of NC_141034.1, forward strand.
GATATTCAGCAAAAGAGAGGGTATGTTTCGTATTTTCACTGAAATTAAAAGGAGGCAGTTGTTATCGGCTCCGTTTTGTTATAAATATCCACACAGTGAAGATGACGCTCATGCAGCATGACGCCTCAACATTTCTGCTGTCTGTTTAGTTGTTAATATTAAAATAAAAATAGGCAGTTCCTTATATCAAGTTTACATTTTATTGTTGAGAAAGTGAAACAACGTAGCCAGGGTAATGTGAATGAAGTTATAAAGTACACTGTTCCCTGTGAAGATTGACGCGTGTCCTCGGTATGTTTTCCATATCAAACTGAGAAGAAGAGATGCAGCCTTGATCAAACTTGCGAAGTCTGAACTTACACGGAGAAGATTCAGGACTGAACTGTGTGTTAGGCTACTTAATATTGAGGAAAATCCCCAATCAGAGAGGCGAATGTCTGCAGCCACGCCTCCGTTTTCAGATGTCTCTGTCTTTCCCCATCCAGACTGAGACGGAGCAGCAGCGTTTCAGAATGAAAACGGCCTCTCCAGCGTTTTCGAAACGCTCCGTTTTCGGCGCTCGAGAACTCCGGCGTAGTGTGGACGGATGGCGTAACCGTAGCAAAACTTATGCGTTTTCAAAGTAAAACGCATTAATGTAAATGGGGCCTGAGACTAACGAGGACTAGATGAGGGCTTAACAAGAGGGCATGGCAGCTGGAAACAAGGAGCTAGGAACAGAGGAGCACATGGTGAACATAAACACAGGCTGAGCCATGTGCTCAGACACAACAAAAACAGACACATGGAAAGATGACAACAAAGAAAAGACAGACAAGGATGAGCTATGGCATACCCAATCTGTATGCATTTTATTTTCTGTTAAAAGTCTTGAAAAGACTCGTAAGTCAAACAGTAGGAGTTCACACTACGCCAGAGTTCTCGAGCGCCGAAAACGGAGCGTTTTGAAAACGCTGGAGAGGCCGTTTTCATTTTAAAACGCTGCTGCTCCGTTTCAGTGTGGATGAGGAAAAACAGAGACATCTGAAAACGGAGGCGGGACTGCTGAGATTCGCTACCTGATTGAGGCTTTTGTGTCATTGCGTATCCTTCCCTTATTCGTCAAGCCCTATCACATGACTATAACACATGGCTCTAACGCTACCGGAAGACAGTACTGTAAACAACAACATGGGCATGGAAATGGGAGCGTTGTTTGCACTGTTGTCTGTTTTAGGCGCCATTGTGCAGTTATTCATTTGTTACGTTTAGTAACAACTCAACCTCATCGTCTGTCCACAAAAATACCTCTCTTGCTTTCTTTGCCATGGCGTTCAATGTTTAACCGGCGTTTGTTGACTAACATTCACAAAATGCCGTGTGAGACACATGCTTTCTGTTTATACTAGAACACGAACGCCTTCACAGTGCGCGAATGTTCACGTGATATATGTTTTTCGTGGCGTAATGTGGACGGAGATATGTTCAGAGACGCTAGGTGAAACGCTAGTGTGGACGCAGATCGTTTTTGATCTAAAACGCTGTTTTAAAACTAAAACGCACTAGTGTAAACGGGGCCTCAGACTTGCCAAACAATAACTTTGTCTCACCTCTGGTGGAGAGTCAACTAGGAATAAGTCGTATAATAACTAATGGCCTGGGTTCATTAAGTGAGCTTGGAAAAAATGACAATATATGATAATGGAGGAGCAACGTAAATCATCATCAGAGTGGAGCACATTGGTGAAACACGGCAGACATGTGAGTTGACCTGTGAGTTGGTGACAGTGCTGGGGATGTTGCCTGGCGCTCAGTGTTTATTAAATTAATGCAAAATTGTGACATTTTATGTTTACAAGAAACATTTTTATGTAAACAAGACTTGGGCAAACTGAATTCTTTTGATCCTTACTTTCATGGGGTTTCATGTACAACAGATGTTTGTCACGGGTAGAAGAAGGAGTGAACTCAAGTGCAGAACACAAAGTATTTATTGAGGAGAAAGTCTTTCCAAACAAAGAAAACCTAGTCTGGTGAGTGCAGTGGAAGTGCCGTGGAAACAGTCCAAAAACATCGGGATACTCGTTCACTGGCAGCCCTGGAAACAAATATGGGGTAACAGACAAATATACACACACCAACGACAACAGACTGACAAACATGAAGGGAAATGATGTGCTATAAATAGGAAAAAAGGGATGAGAAACAGGTGGAGCGAATTAGCTCAAATGACCTGTGACTTCGTGAAAAAGCAGGTAACTGAAGGTAATCTGTAACATAGAACTGGAGGAGAGAGTGAGTACACAAGGTACGGTGACAATGTTACTATGGGTATAGGTAGAGGAAGGATATCAGTAGGTGTGGCTTCCTCGTGGCACAAAATGTTGGACTCTATGATGAATATTAAGGTAAATGTTCACTGGTGCATTGCTTTTTGTATCATTTGTAACAGTAAAGAGTTAATCATTTTAAATATTTATGCACCTTAGGAATGTCAACTAAACGAGTTGTGATGACTGATTTCCCCTTAGTCAGGTATGTGTGTTTAAGTGGTGGTTTAAATAACATGCATTACCCTATACTACAGTGTATTAGTAGGTTTGTAAATTTTATATTGATTAGTGAATTGATGTAAGAGCACATCATTCGCATTCGGTAAGTGTTTTGCATATGGTCGTAATTGGGAGTTTTAACTGATATGATGATTTGTAACCCTGTTTGGCGTGTGTGTGTGTGTGTGTGTGTGTTATAGGATTCTCCCTTCCATTCTGAGAGTTTAATGTGCCCTTTTCCTTTTAGGTTGCTGCTCTGCTACAAAAACTTTGAAGCTACAATCCAAGGTCCAGTCCAATGACTGTGTTGGATGTTTACTGTAATTAGTTTTCTTGTTTGTTTAATGTGCTTGTTCATTTCATTTGAACTAAATAATAATCGTTCATTAACAAAGAACGGCAAATGAAAGAAGCCATTCCATGTGCTGAGCACAACTCTTCCTGTCTACTGCTTTTTCTCTACTCCCTTTTAGGCAGGTCAAAGACTCAAGATATAAAGCGCCCGCAATGATTGGGCTAAGTACTACATGTAGAAATTATATAAAACACTGTGACAGGGGAAAAAAATGTTACACAGCCTTTCCCCCTGACTTCCCATAAAATGCCTTTAGTTTCTCCAACATGGTAAGTATCACATTGACTTGGGTTATCAAGCATTACCACTCTGTAATTGACACTGTCTACCCTTTTTACAATTTTTGCCAGACCTTGCTTTTTTGGAGCTTATTTGGCCATAAACTAATCTGCAGTTCAAGACAGAGGGTGTGTTAGGATGCAAACCAGATCTTCTTCCTCAAAGGACTTTAGTTTTTTAGGTTTATTGTAGCATCTACCTTGTCTCTCTTGTGCTTGGCAGGTCTTTACCATTATTGGTCCAAAAAGCTTTCTGCCTTTCAAGTGTATTGTATGTTATGTGGTTTTAATTAGGAGGTTTAAGGATCGGTCTGCCTAATTGATCCTTCGATTTACGTCCTAATGCAATTTC